>NC_051138.1:12023568-12220509 GCF_014839805.1 Manduca sexta
AAGTTCGGATGATAAAAATCTTCGTTCCTCAAACGATCTTCTACATAAATATCCCACTCACAGTTTCGACTTTACTCACTCTTCCTTTTCAATTCAATCCATTCTTCTCTGGAATGCACTCCCACTAGACATTAGGACGAACACGAATCGTTTTGCATTCAAAGCTAAGGTTCGACTACTAATGCTTAAAACTTTCGAAATTATCATAAATAAAAATTATATCATCTGTTATCAAGCTTTTCTCTAGTGTTACATGCGACATTCCTGTTAGTAAGAAAAAGAATAATATGGTGGGATTCTTCGTAAAACGTTAAAACCTCGGAATTCACAGGGAGAAGATGAAATTAAATGATTTTTGCGGGAATGTGTTAAGAATAATATAAATAACAATCTCTACCTATTTAAAAGTTGTGCATTTGATTTTATAGTAATAAAAAGAAATATGATTGCAGTATAATGATTTTTTATATTTACGCGAATGTTAGACATTAAAATTAAACTATTTTATCGCAGTTTTTATATTTTTATTTTCTCCTGACGTTTCGATGACTTTACAGCCTTCGTGTTCACGGGGTGATTAATGTAGAACTGGATCCCAGGCTTGTGCAAGCTTCCATCCATCTTCTCAATTGAAATTCGGATGTTTTTTAATTTCAAAAGCCTAGCCAAAAATACTATATAGGAATTAGTGTTTTTTGGCAAGCATTTGAGGCTTGTCTAGTTTCAGATGATGGTTGCAGCCTTCTTCAGAATGTTGAGCAACTATAGACTTCGTAGAGCGTCGGTGTTTTACATCAGGTATACTTATATTCTTTTAAGCGAGTTCCCATATTCCTTTTAGTTTGGCCTAGTAAGAGAAACCACAGTTGCAATCTGCCTTGTATATGCCCGGTTCTTGCAGAGGTATAGGACACTTGACAGGTGATAAAAATTGATTAATCTTAGGCGGCTTAAAATAAGTTTTAATAGAAACACGCTTCAGGATATAGCCAATCTTGTCGGTGAATCTTCTTACATATGGTGATACAACCGGAACTCATTCCACTATGGCTGGTTTCACTCGGTTTCTGTGATGGCGGCGTGGAATTCGGAGCTTGTTGACTCGCAGTACCTGACATGTTGCAGCTCGCCTAGGTGTTTTTCGTTACAGATTCTTTGTGCTCTCTCAAACAATAATAGTTAACTATTTTGGATGGTGATGATATTCACCGTTCATTCATTTTAATGCAATCTTGTATTCGTAAGCTCGTGAGGAGAAATGGAACATCAAATCTGACCATTTTTTCGTTGTCAGGTAATTGTAGGTGACAACCTAAATGAGCGTATACAAATTCTGCTTGTAAATGTGGCAGCAAACCATCCTTTCGCTCACTTGAGGCAGCTCTCAGAGTTGTTATTCCTCTACCTCTTTTTACAATTTCCCCAAGACCTGCAACGTTTTTTCCGGAAGATGAACCCAATATTTCTCACATTATACAGTATTGCTCATCAGTAATGCTGCTGGTCGTTAGTTGATCCGTTACTCAAAAACTAGAATAGAAAACTATTAAATATTCCTATGATGGATTTATTGTATTTAAGCCATGATTCAAAATCAAAATCTGGCACTGGAGCTTCTGAAACTGACGATAAACTACTGGAGCTTCTGCTGCGACGACGAACAACATTATCGGTTCGATTGTCCACGTAATAACAATAAAACGCAATATGTACAGTAACTTCCGAAACAGGTCGTAAAAATTTGTTTTTGTGAACAATTGCTTCATCTGTGCCAAAGCGATTCAGGATATAAGTAATTCGCGTACAAGCCGACAACCGCGGGTTTGTGTTGTACGTAATGAGAGTACAAAAAAAAGTATTATGAACCTTATAAACACACGTTCTGATGACGTTGCAATGGACATTGCTTAACATTGAATTTCTTAACATTTTCGCTTATAACTTTTTTATTTATAGTTCTACGACGAAAAGTTACTGGACCAAAGTTGTAGAGAATTTAATTTGCAACAAAAATGTTTATAATTTTTTTTGTCAGATAAATAGTTTAAGAGATACATCGTAAAAACCATTTCAACCCCTATTTTCAAGATGGCGGCCGTAGGAAAAGGGTGGCGACCCCACAAATTTGGTTTTAGCTTTACACTGACCCCTTCTACACTCCAAAAAAATAAAATTGCGTCCTCTAAAAAACGCAAGGTAAGGCCTAAAAAATGTAACATTTCAATGGACTAGTAAGGGTTTTCAAGTTGCTCCGATTAAAAACAGCTTTAATAATATTTTAAAATTTCCAAAAAATCACAGAATTTTACTATTCATGCACAAAATATCTACTGGACACCTACTTATAACTGAACTAGCCAGAAAAAATGCAGATAGTAGTACGCAGTCTAAGCAGCACTTGCCATACTCCCCTACACGTTTAACTCCTTGCTTAAGGTCCTTACGACCCTTCAAATAAACCCTGTACTAAACGAAATGTTGGAAAGATGTTTGTCTTTATCTAATTAGGTAATATTTTACGTATAACTAAAAAAATATATATAATTTCATACAAAGTATTATGCTCTCATATATTTTTTCTATATACATTGAAAAAATTAATTGCACAATATAATATTGGTAGAAGTTGTAATTTAGAGCATAAAAACAATATCCCGTAGGTTCTATAAAAATTCGTGCACCCCCTGAGAAATCCGAGGTGAATACCCCCGGGCACTGCACTATAAGGTCCAGAGTAAATAAACCGCATTCTGATAGATGAACAGAGTTTTTTTATATTTTTAATTTGCCTTGTGTTTAATCATCTTTAGAAAAAAATAACTAAAATAAAAAACAAGTTTCTCTATTAATAATTATAAGAGTTTTGCCAGAGAGAGAGAAAAAAAATTTATAAGAGTCAACAAAAATTATCCGTTTTGCTTTCCATATCTATACTATTATATAAAGCTGAAGAGTTTGTTTGTTTGTTTGAACGCGCTAATCTCAGGAACTACCGGTCCAAACTGAAAAATTCTTTTTGCGTTGGATAGCCCTTTGTTCATGGAGTGCTATAGGCTATATATCATCACGCTATACCCAATAGGAGCGGAGCAGTAATGGCTAATCTCAGGAACTACCGGTCCAAACTGAAAAATTCTTTTTGCGTTTAATAGCTCTTTATTTGTGGATTGCTATAGGCTATATATCATCACGCTATACCCAATAGGAGCGGAGCAGTAATGGCTAATCTCAGGAATTACCGGTCCAAACTGAAAAATTCTTTTTGCGTTGGATAGCCTTTTGTTCGTGGAGTACTATAGGCTATATATCATTACGCTATGGCCAATAGGAGCGGAGCAGTAATGGCTAATCTCAGGAACTACCGGTATGAACTGAAAAAATATTTTTGTATTGGATAGCCCTTTGATCCCGGAGTGCTATAGGCTATATATCATCACGCTATACCCAATAGGAGCAGAGCAGTAATGGCTAATCTCAGGAATTATCGGTCCAAACTGAAAAATTCTTTTTGCGTTGGATAGCCCTTTGTTCGTGGAGTACTATAGGCTATATATCATTACGCTATGGCCAATAGGAGCGGAGCAGTAATGGCTAATCTCAGGAACTACCGGTATGAACTGAAAAAATATTTTTGTGTTGGATAGCCCTTTGATCCCGGAGTGCTATAGGCTATATATCATCACGCTATACCCAATAGGAGCAGAGCAGTAACGGCTAATCTCAGGAATTATCGCTCCAAACTGAAAAATTCTTTTTGCGTTGGATAGCCCTTTGTTCGTGGAGTACTATAGGCTATATATCATTACGCTATGGCCAATAGGAGCGGAGCAGTAATGGCTAATCTCAGGAACTACCGGATTGAACTGAAAAATTCTTTTTGCGTTGGATAGCCCTTTGTTCGTGGAGTACTATAGGCTATATATCATTACTCTATGGCCAATAGGAGCGGAGCAGTAATGGCTAATCTCAGGAACTACCGGTTTGAACTGAAAAAATATTTTTGTGTTGGATAGCCCTTTGTTCGTGGAGTGCTATAGGCTATATATCATCACGCTATACCCAATAGGAGCGGAGCAGTAATGGCTAATCTCAGGAACTACCGGTCCAAACTGAAAAATTCTTTTTGCGTTGGATAGCCCTTTGTTCCTGGAGTGCTATAGGCTATATATCATCACGCGATATATAGCCGCTCCTATTGGTCGCATATGACCAATAGGGGCGGAGCAGTAATGAAACATGTTGCAAAAATGGGGAAAAATTATTAGTTTTGAGAGCTTCCGTTGCGTGCGCTGCGTAAACGGTTAAAGTTATGCAACAATGATGTATGACGGGATTGTTCCTCTTAAAAGTTCTAAAAATATATTATAAAACAAAGTCCCCCGCTGCATTTGTCTGCCTGAACGTGTTAAACTCAAAAACTACCCAACGTATTAAGATGAAATTTGGTATGGAGACAGTTTGAGACCCTGGGAAGAACATAGGCTCCCGGGAAACTACTACTTCTATAACGGAAAACTTTAGCCTGAAAAACTTTATAACGCGGGCGGAGCCGCGGGCAAAAGCTAGTATATTATAATTCTCTTTGCATTTTGCCCTGAGGGGTTGGATAAAACGAATACGCCGCAAGGGCAAGAAGAATAATATATTGAATGATGAATGCCAAGACATAAAACTATAATCAGTCTTCACGTTCATCACAGAAGTAGCTTCCAAATCTTACGTAGGAAGTGCAATCTTCGTGCGCCTAATTTTGCCACTGACTGCACTGAACCTCTAGTGTTACATTCCTGTTAGTAAGAAAGATAACAATAAATGTGGGATTCTTCGTTAAAATATAGGTACTCCCTCGGTGTTTTATATTATGATTTTATTGGAGTTTGAATTTGTACATTGATTATACAGTTAGAACCCGCACTTTGATTATACTAATTATGGACAGTCGCGCATACGCTCGTATACGGAAGTAGAAGAGGAAGTTGAATAATGTTGGCACAGTGCAGTTCGTTTCCCGCCCTTTGGATTGGGGGCGTTTGGAGAATTCTGCCCCTTTCTTTCATATATAAGAGGCAACTAATATGGTCCATCGGAGGGCCGCATGCAGGCGGCAGGGGGCTTTCCACCGTTCGTGTATGGTGACCTCCAAAATGGACGGCAGCGTGGAAGGTAGGTCTCATCCAGCCTTCGTCGCTGAGTGCCTTAAGAGAGTTTCTCCACGAAACAAAAAAAAACACCAACATGTTTTGCCAGATTGCTACATTAACACTGGGGCTGCTAACATTAACACTTACATTAAAATAGTGGTGCAACTACTATGGTACAATAAAAACACAAACGGCAACAGTTTTTATTGGTCACTATCCTACTTATATTGTAAATGCGAAAGTTTGTAAGGATGTATGGATGTATGTATGTTTGTTCCTCTTTCACTAAAAAACTACTGCACGGATTGGGATGAAATTGTACAGTAATATTAGAGTTAAACAAAGATGATGTACCGTGGGATTGTTTTTCTTAAATAGCTTTATATAAAAGTCCGCGACAGCTTATAAGTACATATCTACCTTTTATGTGGAAGTAACCTGCACCCCTGTGCATCCCTATAATATTCTTTCCAGTTGCAAACTTGCATGGGTACCACATACCATAATGCTAAGTTTAGACTAGCAAATTCTTGCAAAATATAACGCAAAAGTACTTTCAGATGCAATTATATTAAAGACAATAATTCAAAAATAATACAAATACATTTGCGACTTGTTGCGTTTAGTTGTGCAAGCATAAAGTTTGCAGAAGGCAGCATACCGTGATTGTTTAGTTTCCACGGTAAAATTTTCCTACGGAAGTCAACTTATCCAAGTTTTATTGTTTATCTTAACCCCGCTGAATTCTCTTTAGAGGAAGTATATATACAAAGGATATAGAACACTTTACGTGACCATTAAACACGTCACTACCACCCAACCAAAGAGCCAGTAAAAAAACACATAAGATCGCGCTAAAACAACACATGATATAATAAATTTCAATATGAATAAATATTTTTTATTCCATAAAATCAAGATTGTCAAAGTTAGTTTGTGTTTTAGACATCTCGACTCTCGAGCACATCCGTCACCTTGAACCGGTTGTTGGGTATGTGGACTGTAAACCGGAAGGCCGTGGGTTCTAATCTCCGAATCCCGGTTTTTTTCATAGTAGGCATCTACAACCTACATAACCATAATCTTTGTCACCTTGGATATTTTCTGCTACTTGTGTCATATTACAATTATTACTCTGTTTCTAAATCGACTGTGTACTTACCTATAACTTCTTTCTTTAGTCCATCGTACTAAAGTAAAAAAAGTAAACATAATGATGTTATGAACTGATATAAAAATTACAGTTACTTATCTAATTCTGCCTTTAGCTAATTATTCAGTTAGAAATTAGAATGCATTGATAACAAACTAAGAGGTTCTTTAAAAAAAAATTATAAGTAATCACGATTTTTGAAGCCCTGAAAAGTAAATTTTTAGGAAAATAACAATATAACAATTCAATAATTACTTTATATTATCAGCCCAAATAAAATTGACAGCAACACCTACTTTTACAAAGGATATGTAAATGAATCATTATAATTAATTTTGCACTGTTTATTCTTATCAAGTACCTTACAATTTTATACATTACCTGTCTAATTACAGACAGGTACACATGCATAATTTTATTTGGCTTGACTCCCTTTTTCACAAATTATCTTCAACATAATCATTATTTACATTGTACTGTCAAAAAATGCTATAGTATAAAAAATCACTCTACAAAATTCAGTCATTCTTATAAAACACCAGTCAATAATATAAAATACTGTGAATAAATTCACTGAAATAAAAATATTATTTGTGAATAAGGGAATGAGCTCTGGCCACACTTTGTGTACCTCTTCCAGTCTTTATTGATAAGAAAGAGACAAACATTTTGAACACTGAGGCCGCATTGTTAGGGAATGGTAACATTGCATAAGCTCCAAAACCAAATAGACATGCAGTCTAGCAAATAATTGCTTCTAACACACCAACAAATTCTTTCAACTGGGAAGCACCCATCCTTCATCGCTTAAAGGTTTGATGAAAGTTAATCTCATTAAAAATCACTCACTCTATCAACTCCCTTGGAACATAGTAATACGGCAACCTGATTAGCAATTCTTACACATAATATAATACTTTCTGTATAAAATTATAATTATTTCATAATGTAAATACTATTTGTGACAACTCTAACTTTTTCCTAATAAACATTTGTAAATATATCCCATTTGGGAATATTTGATTCGCAGTTAAAAATGCTGGACATATGCAGTGACCCCATTCCCTTAAATCTAAATTAGTAATGTAATTAAGTATGTTACAAACAGTGCATTCTACTTGACAACTCAATTGCCAATGATACATGTATTAGGGACCTGTGTCTGGCTCTTGGTCCTCAATAGAGAGTGCCTGTGGCGGTGGTGTTTGGGCATTTAATTGTGAGAACACCTCCTTTTCACCTAATGCTAGGGGATCAGGTTGTGCTACTGGTGAAGGATTGTAATCCATCATAGGGAGGGTGAAACAGGTCTCACCACCCCAGCTCCGGTTGCCTCTTGCTCCTCTAAGAACCTGTCCATATAATCAGTATGGCCAGGATGTAAAGTATACTTTTTCTTCTCCAAGCGGGCCTTATTTGCAAAAATATCATGTCGCTCTGTCTTTTTCCATATATAGTAGAACTGTACCAGCTCTCCTACTGAGCGTGTCCTTACTTTGTTTTGTCTTATTAAGTGAAAATCTTTCCCATGTGCCTTCAAACCATTTTCAAAGTTGCGGCACTCTTCCTCTGACCAGAGGCTTGCATGTGCGGGAGTTTGTGCTGATATGCGTCTCCGCCTCAGTGCCTCTTCAACATTGTGACCACATTGTTGTAGTAAGAATAATGCCTCCTCATCGTCACGCAGTTGTTTCCCTCGGGGAACAACCTCTATACCTGTACCAGAGTTCATTACACATATTTTCCTCATATAATCTTCCGTGAGTTTTTCATCCAACACTGTTGGATTCCATAACAATTTATCCTCATTTTCATACGGCAATGCATCGTCATAGCTACACAAACCTTCTGGTATTGCTGCTTGATAATCACTGCCCACCATGATTGTCTTTTTCCAATCATCTTCATCCCGGACTATAATCATAGTCATCTTCCTCCTCAGAAGGAGGACGCGATCCTGATCTAAGGCACCGTGTGGCCTCGGGGCTCGTCGTCTCGCTATACAACTGCGTCAATGCAGATTCTGTCTTCTCATTCTCCTCCCGGGGATAACCTCGGGGACGGTTTCTACCACTGGCTTGTCCATACTTTTGTCGTAACCGTATAATGCTAATAATTCTTCTAAAGGCATATCCCCCTCACGCTGGAGGCTGTTTAATTCGGCCTTGGGATCCTGTTGCTCACCGGCGGCTAGTGCTTCTTCTTCGTCAAGTGTTCTCTCGTCGTCGAAGTCATTTACCAACATATCAACAGTGGGCTGAAAGAGGGACTCGTCATTTCCCACGTCCATGCTCGCATCGTGTTCGCTTACATTGGACACCAGCGCGCAATCTGACATGACTACCACGGTACCAATCTAAGGAGAATGTATCACCAAGGCATTACAATTATATCCACTTATTATAAATAAATGACATACTATAATAGTAAAATAAATAGAAAACATTACAATTATGACATTATACGCGATAATTTTACTAAAAATACGGAGAACAAAACAAAAATATTTTGACACGACTACCCCAATGTCAAAAATTTACATTTTACGTCATGTTCCATAGACAAACGCCAAGTCAAAATTTAGCACAATAATTTGTGTTGCTAGAAAATATTAGAAGACGATCATTTGTAAGACAAGGCTAAAGAATATTGATGTTTAAAATATGGTTTGATAAGTTTTTGGAACAAAAGTATGACTACAGCACGTTCGAATACCTACATGTAAAATTATGGACTGATGGTAACTACTGATTGATTACATCATAGCCCTTGCCCCATTGTTCGACATGAAACATTATTTATTGAAGACTAATATTGAACTGAGAGTAGATTATTCATGCATTGATCAATGTAAAATGTAATAACGAAATTGACTGAAATATACGCGATCTTTATGATATTCCTATTATATTTTACATTATTTGAGTAAGTAATAACTGTGAGTAATAATTGTTTTTCATCGGAATTGCGTTTATAGTTTCGCATTTTTTCATCATTTTTTCTTGTTTATGTTTTGCTTCAGTTAACCGCTGGCAACAATGGTCAATGGCGATTAGCGGGTTGTTATAATCTAGTTTATTGGTCTCTGGTTATAATCTCGAATTTCTGTATTGTGTCAAGTTATGTCAAGTCAAGTGGGTTAAAAAGTGACAAATGTGTATGTGCTGTAAGCTTATCTTCTGAAAAGATCTTGAACAGTTGTGAAAATTCAATAAAATGTTACTTGGTACAATAATAACGTTAAGTAAATAATTTTGTAATTAAGATCGTACAAAGATAGGACCTACGATGTTACCTAAAGTAATTTTTTTATTCGTTACTCTTGTAAAATTATCACATTGTTTTTCCGATGTCGGAAAATGGGATTTACGTTTAAGTGGAGTGAGTATCTCTTTCTATCTATACATACTTAATTTAAAGAATCTTCTGATGTGTTACACACACCCATTATTATTGCATTACTTTTAAACCCATCATACGTGTCCTTTATATATTCGTTGTAAATGATCATGTTTATGCGTTGTTTCTTATAACTCATTATTGCGGTAATAAAAACTCGATTAAAACTCCGATAATGCCGGCTTAAATCAACAGAGTTCATTTAAGTTATTTTAGAGTTGATGAATTCCATAATGCCTAATTTTAGATCTATTCTACTATTGAACTTTAAATCTTGCGAGTTGAGGCTGTAATGTGAATGAACTCATAAAATATACAAAACATTCGTTTTTATCTGCAATTTATATACTAGTGAATAGGAAATGAAACAAATTGGAATGAGCTGAGCTGAGCTCTTGATACTAAAATATGATGTCTAACATCTCTATATTTCTGTAATAAAATTGAAATTATTTTAACTAGGTTCAATACAATAAACAGTAGGTGTTGTTCAGTTCTGATATCAGAATTAATAGGTCCTGAATAGGAATTATAAGTGATGATAGCCTAGATAACAGTGTAATGGACTTCTAAGAAAAATGAAAGTTCAATGTCTAAGAGCATGAACCTCTTCTAAAGTATTTTGTGAGTTATTATTTGCAATAATAGTGTAGGAACATAGAGAGGACACATGGATTTTGTTTTTTTTTATTTCTTTGAATGATGAGACAAGCTTGCCGTTCCCATGAAGGTAAGCAATATGAACACTATTAAACAATAGAAGCACCATCCAACATCTAGAATAATAAAGTATTGTTTGGTATTCCACTGCACTCGCCATCCTGGGACATGAGATGTTAAGTCTCATTATGTCCAGTAGTTACACTGGCTACAATGTCCTTCAAACCTAAGAGGTCCTTTATAATAATTTCAAAGGCTTGTTAAGTCTGCCAACCAGGAGTAGGAAAGCATGGACTAAGTCCTAAACCCTCTCTGTAGTAGAGAAGGTCCAGGCCCAACAATGGAACAATATTTAATACACAGTTATTATAAATAGAAAGTATTTGAAAAGGTGTACATGTGTTAACAAGTTTTTACAGGTAGTATGTGTTTTAAATATGGTATATGTTCTTAGTAATTAAATAAAGTTAGTAAAAAGATGTTATTGACATGAGTGTTTATTTCGGACTAAAGAGAAGTAACTATGGCAAACAAAAACACAAATAGTTCTAAAAATAGAACATATAAAAAATAATAAGTCACGACAAAGGTTACAATCTCCAACAGTATGTAAATTATTTATCTTAGCTAAGAATAATTAATGCAATAGTGAAAATGAATTAAGTAAGATTTTACAGATATTATTAATGTGGCCAAAGTTTATAACAACTGTAGTTTGTATGTGTATTTAAATTTGTATGTTGGAATATGTTCAAAATTTCTTTATCATTAAAACATTGTCCATTTCTGGACAATTGTGAAGAACTTTTTTGCAGTTTCTTATGCAAATCCATATTTAGGTCAAAGATACTAGAAAATGTGTATCTTCATTCTTTCTTTTTTTATATCTAGGTTGCGATCATATGAAAATTCCTTATTAATTCAAATTAATGGCCTAATGCAAGCATATTTTAATATTGAAATTGAGGATATTCTAAGTGCATATCACAGTTTCAGTAATTAAAGTTTTGTTGGATGTTTAAAAAAACAACTATAAACCATATAGCTTAACGCTTCAGTGATGCAAGTGTATGCATTATACTGCTATTACAACAGAATTAATATGAAATGACATGTCATTTACATGATGGTGGACCCCATTCTGGAGTAACACAGATGCATAATAAGCTGCTTTGGAGCACAAAACATTGCATCAATAGACTAAAGACACTTTAAAATAACATTAACACATCTGAGAACACAATATACTTCAAATAATTAACATTTATACAATGAGTAGAGAACAATAACATTTACAATTTTAAAAATAATGATGCCTGTGTAGTTTTTACATTTTTCATTACTGAGCATAGTGGCTTGGTATGGGTTTTTGCCTGGCTTAGCATACCTTAAGGGAGAGCAAAAAAAGACCTCATTTCAACAAAACAAACAAAAAAAAAACATCAAAATATGATTTTTCAAAAATTAATTCATATATTCTGTGGCTGTAACATAGTTTTTTCGCGTGGCATATGCCACCACACACGCCATGTGCTATACATAGCGTAGCGCGTTTAAAAACACAACAGGTGTGCATGCTGCAATCAACATGAATATCCTACTTGGTATAAATTTATCTAATAACATGTATTTTTTTTTATTTCAGGAGAGTTGCATGTTCACATTGGCTAAATCACTATTCAAGGATACAAAATTGATCATCGCGAGTAAGTATCTGCAATTTAATATTTAAAACTGCTATACCATGTGTAAAAACCAAACAAAAAAAATAGAACTTACAGTATTTCGCAAATACTTATATGATTATCTTATGGCAAATTCAGTATTTATTTATTTATTTATTTACTAGCTTTTGCCCGCGGCTCCGCCCGCGTTATAAAGTTTTTCAGGCTAAAGTTTTCCGTTATAAAAGTAGTGGTTTCCCGGGAGCCTATGTTCTTCCCAGGGTCTCAAACTGACTCCATACCAAATTTCATCTTAATATGTTGGGTAGTTTTTGAGTTTAACACGTTCAGGCAGACAGATGCAGCGGGGGACTTTGTTTTATAATATATTGTTTACAACTTTTTAAGAGGAACAATCCCGTCATACATCATTGTTGCATAACTTTAACCGTTTACGCAGCGCACGCAACGGAAGCTCTCAAAACTAATAAATTGTCCCCGTGTTTGCAACATGTTTCATTACTGCTCCGCTCCTATTGGTCATAGCGTGATGATATATAACTTAGAGCACTCCAAAACAAAGGGCTATTCAACACAAAAAGAATTTTTCAGTTCGAACCAGTAGTTCCTGAGATTAGCCATTACTGCTCCGCTCCTATTGGTCATAGCGTGATGATATATAACTTAGAGCACTCCAAAAACAAAGGGCTATTCAACACAAAAAGATTTTTTCAGTTCGTACCGGTAGTTCCTGAGATTAGCCATTACTGCTCCGCTCCTATTGGGTATAGCGTGATGATATACTTATAGCATATAGCACTCCAAGAACAAAGGGCTATCCAACGCAAAAAGAATTTTTCGGTTTGGACCGGTAGTTCCTAAGATTAGCCATTACTGCTCCGCTCCTATTGGGTATAGCGTGATGATATATAGCCTATAGCACTCCACGAACAAAGGGCTATCCAACGCAAAAAGAATTTTTCAGTTTGGACCGGTAGTTCCTGAGATTAGCGCGTTCAAACAAACAAACAAACAAACTCTTCAGCTTTATATAATAGTATAGATTAGGGAAACATACAATATATTAACTCTTATAAACTAGGTAACATAACTTAAAATACATAAATCAACAAAGTTTCCACTTATAGATATCTATTATACAGTACAGTAGATGCTATTGGTAAAAGTTACTAATCATTATCACATTTTTTTTTTTTTATTAATTTTTAATTTTTAAAATTTGTTATTTTAACTGTCAAAATAATTACAAGTTCACAATTTATCAGTTATATATAAAAGAGATACAAAAACAACTAGAAATTCCTAAGTTTACTATTATAAATAAAAACGTAATTATTAAGTTGATTGCGTGTTCACAATTTTCTTTAGTTTTTTTTTATATGAATTAAGTTTTTCGTTAAAAATATCTATTATATCCAGTATATTTTGGTATTTAGGTAAACAACAATAATTAAATGTAGATAACTAATTTTATAGGGAATTATTTGTCACTTGCATTCGGAATTTACATATCCGCAGCTCACGTAAAAGTAAGGGTATCACTTCTCTTTATAAAAGGTGATCCATCAAATTCGAGCCAGTCAGTTTATACCTACTTGTATATGTAGAAAAAGTATGTGTGAATAAAAGTAATTTGCCGATTATGTTATGCTGCAAAATAAATTATTTTGTATAAACTGGTCACAACCGTAATGGTATAGTCGCTGCGGTGGAAAAATATGTATGTAGTAATAATGAGCGGGCTGTGGTTGGTCGTCAGGTATAAGATTTCTAACCGACATTTCCAATCAGTGTTTCCAGTGAGAGAAAGTTTTTATTTCAATACATATAACCATTAAAACTATAAATTAAATGTTTAGGGGGCTAGGTCAAGTGCGTGATATTGCGCGCCAAGGTATTAAGTATTAAGTTCAATTAAATTTTAAATGCAGAATAACTAATATCGTTTTCTGTATAGTAGATTTACAGCGCAACCTTTTTTTATGTCTATAAATCGCGCGATTACTTTATCTAACTTCCATTTTTCTGTCCGCATTCACTTGATAAAGGATAAGTCACTACAGACCGTATTTAGTCCGAGCTGAGCGTCGGCCGTCGCACGGTTAACTAATATTTCATATATTTTTTTATGGACACACTCGGACAACGCTCAGAAACAACTCGGTCCGCCGCGGCTTAGCCACGGCCCGTTGCATGAATGCAGCGCCCCCGAGCTGAACCCGAGTAGTCGTAGAAAGAAAAGAATATCTAGTCATTTTAAAGTAGGTAGCCCCAATATTTATCTTCATAACGTTTTTCCTTTTCTTTTTACTGCTTTAAGTGACCAGACGGGTTTGCCGTTCGCCTGATGTAAGCGATACGACCGCTAACAGATAACTACGTAGATCTTTACAAATATTCACAAATTCTTCTTTCTCTTGTGGTTCGTTCCGAAGTGGATGCACACTATTTCCTTGTAGTTGAAGATTCAGATTCTTTATCGTCCAGAGCGGTCGCAATAACCGCTCATACCAGATCGCCAAAATTCAACATCATTGTATTCTACTCACAACGCTATTTTTGCTCGGAAGAGTAGACTTCATCACGACGCAACGGTAATTGCTTGGTCGAGGCCTATCTGTAAGTACAGGCACGGAACCAGCTCGGTGACTGTGCGGCAGACGCTCGGCTTGGACCCGACATGGTGTAGCGTGGTTAACTGTATATTACCTAGTTGGGTGTGGAACGGACTGCCAAGACGAATATCCGCTGGTTCAAATCCCAAGGGCACACACCTCTGACTTTTATAAAAAATCATGTGTGTATTCTTTGTGAATTTATCCTTCGCTTTAACGGTGAAGGAAAACATCGTGAGGTAACCTGCACATCTGAGAAGTTCTCTATAGGAATTTCGAAGGTGTGTGAAGTCTACCAATCCGCACTAGGCCAGCGCGGTAGACTAAGGCCTAATCCCTCTCAGTAGTAGAGGAGGCCCGTGCTCAGCAGTGGGCAAGTATATAATACAGGGCTGATATTTATTATTTTTATAAATAGTCCTATATAGTGTAACAACCAAATGTCCTTTTCCTGGATTGAAATTCTGCTATCTTATGGTATCGATTGTATTCTGAGTATTTCTATACGTTGCCAGATTTATATCATTCATTGACATCATTACTGTTATCTATAGTTCATTTTGTAGTATATTTCAATTATGTTATCACTTATCACTAATATAAACCTCCACTAAAATGGTTATTTTGTTTTGTTATGTAATGTTAATTTGAACTCATTTTTTACGAAAAACATATCTAAATTGATAATAATGAAAATAATTACAAGTACCTACTGTTAATGAAAATGTTGCTATAAACATTATTCATGTGTTTTAGGGAACTCATGGTTTTGAATCTATAATTAATGTCTCAATCTGTCTTACTATAATTTGCTTCAGAGGTGTTGTCATGCGAAAAGTCAAAATTACAATATCTTCCTACGCTTTACATTTTTTTTTATTTAGCTATTGACGGTCCCGTCTACGCAGAATCAGCTCACAGTGTCTTGAAGTCTGGCAGCTGCTCTTTTGGGTTCCGATTTAATTAAATGTAAAATAGGATCCCAGGCTTATTCAAGCTTCCAACCATCTTCTCTATTAAAATTTGAATATTCTTTATTCCCATAGCCTCGCGAATCATCCTAGGTAGGAATCGCTGTTCTTTGGCAAGGATTTGTGGCTTGTCTACTCTCTACGTTTAAATTCTCTATCATGTATCGACTTTTCGCTCTTTAAACAGATTTATTAAAAACACTTAATAGAGTAGTATATACCCTTAATAATATATGATTTGTATTTTCACAGTATCTCGGGTTTTAACATTGTGTAACGTAATAATAAATAATTGTATTGTTCCAGTGCATTGCGATTCGGCGGTGCCAATGAACATAACGTACGAATGGTCGCCAACACTTTGCTCGCCGGACTACTTACATTACTTCGAACAGGTGAGTATTCAAATGAATCAGAAATTACTACTGTGTCGCTGTCGACAGAATTGGCTTTATAAAATACTAGCTTTTGGTTGCGGCGTCGCCCGCGTGAAGTTTTCCGGAATATTTTTTTTCCGACTTAAATTACGACCAAATTACACAAAATCATTATAAATTGTAGCCTATGTGCTATTCTGATGTTCATCCAATTATGTTAAACATAATGAATACTAATTAGTACTAAAATTGCTTTGCTTGCGTAAAAACATTAAAATTAATTGATAATAGACTCTGCTTGGAAAGCCTATATTTATTATTAAGTATGGATTAGCATAACCTGAGGCAAGTATTAAATGTCATTAAACTAACTCATGTTCGTGAATCCGCCTGCCTTAAAACCCGCTATAGAGATAAAACGTACTCCATAATACTCAGGGATAATTCCTGTAAATAAGCTTCCTATTAGTAAAGGAATTCTCAAAACTGGATCAGTATTTTAATTCATGTTTTTTAATTTAAAGGGCATACGTATTTGATGTTACAATATGTAACATATAATATGTAACATTAGGTTGTCTGGAAGAAATCGGTTTTAGCGATAACACCGCCCATTGTGTGACCATGTCTTGTATTTGTCTTTTTCTATGTTTATCTGTGTGTTTTATTGGTTGTGCAATAAAGAGATCTATTATTATTATTGTTATTATGTATAATATGAAAACGATTCACATTGCACTTAGTTTTATCTAGTCTTTTCCTACTTGCAGCAAGTGGTCGCATGCTCGAATAGAGTGGAGAGATCCGTGAGCGATGGCAACAATACAAGTTCATTGCAAGTGATGAGTGTATCCGAAACTAGGACTTGTCACAGTAACAGTTGGTTGATATTCGACGGCGGCAAGAACAAACCCTCGGAAGTGAACACCGAAGTTATTACGCAGTCGGTGAGTTTGGCAACTATTATTTATTAAAATTAAACTATTCTTTGCCGTCCACCTCGTGACCGCGAAGTCTGCAAAGTCTTCGAAACTTCAGGAGAATATTAAAATA
Organism: Manduca sexta; assembly: GCF_014839805.1. Lineage (NCBI taxonomy): Eukaryota > Metazoa > Arthropoda > Insecta > Lepidoptera > Sphingidae > Manduca > Manduca sexta. The sequence goes on from NC_051138.1 coordinate 12,040,623, forward strand.
TAAAAGCCGCGATAAAATCCAAAAAATAGTTCATTCACGTAAACATAAGAAAACTTTCATTTAGATTTGTATTTTATATAATGATTTCAGTTACGCGTTATATATTAATACTAGCTTTTGCCCGCGGCTCCGCCCGCGTTATAAAGTTTTTCAGGCTAAAGTTTTCCGTTATAAAAGTAGTAGTTTCCCGGGAGCCTATGTTCTTCCCAGGGTCTCAAACTGTCTCCATACCAAATTTCATCTTAATACGTTGGGTAGTTTTTGAGTTTAACACGTTCAGGCAGACAGATGCAGCGGGGACTTTGTTTTATAATATATTTTTTTAGAACTTTTTAAGAAGAACAATCCCGTCATACATCATTGTTGCATAACTTTAACCGTTTACGCAGCGCACGCAACGGAAGCTCTCAAAACTAATATTTTTCCTCGATTTGCAACATGTTTCATTACTGTTCCGCTCCTATTGGTCATAGCGTGATGATATATAGCCTATAGCACTCCAGGAACAAAGGGCTATCCAACACAAAAAGATTTTTTCAGTTCAAACCGGTAGTTCCTGAGATAAGACATTACTGCTCCGCTCCTATTGGGTATAGCGTGATGATATATAGCCTATAGCACTCCACGAACAAAGGGCTATCCAACGCAAAAAGAATTTTTCAGTTTGGATCGGTAGTTCCTGAGATAAGACATTACTGCTCCGCTCCTATTGGGTATAGCGTGATGATATATAGCCTATAGCACTCCACGAATAAAGGGCTATCCAACGCAAAAAGAATTTTTCAGTTTGGATCGGTAGTTCCTGAGATTAGCGCGTTCAAACAAACAAACAAACAAACTAACAAACTCTTCAGCTTTATATAATAGTATAGATTAATGCGTTGTGGATTGCGGGATTTTTTTTTTTATGTGGGACTTACAACCGAGCCTGGGGATGCAACTGGACAAAGGGTTATTGCATGGTTGCGCTTCCGTCCAACACTACGGCGAAAAGGCTTTAATGACAATGTAAAATGTATGTCGAGGATCCAAAATAAAAATTCAAATTGTGATGTAGTCTTTGCCCATAGACAAATAAGGCGTATTTTTGTATGAATATATTGTTGACAGAAATTGCCGCCAGTTCTAACCGTGGAAAAGGAAGGTATATACGTGCTCAAGATGGCAGTCCGGAGTAACACGAAGTTCAACGCAGCCGTACGCATCGAGATGGTGTCGCCGTCTGGGTATCTCTCCGCTGCAATATGGCCCTTGTTGCCGGTGGAGGTAGAACTCCTTTTCAAGTAGAGTGTGTTCACTCTACTTGAAAGGTCAAGTATATTATTTTTTTTTTTTTCAAATTTGATATTGTTCGAGTGCTGGGAGACCTCAGGTACTCTCGGCTGCTGGGCGTGTAACTGAGTTGAAAAACTCAGCCGCCGGTACCCAGCCCGTTGTATCCTCTCACGTCGCTGTGAAGCCTTAAAAGGCGTGTCACTGTAGGTATGTGGGGCGTATGGCGTATTGTGTACTTAACATCTGAATAGGGACAGGTGAAGTAGAAATGTAGTATAGGGAGACAGCAACTAACAAACTGTAAATGCCGTGCCAAATGGCACCCTATAAGCCCTAGACCACCCCGCTCCCTTCGCTATTCTCAGAATGTCTTCAGTTTTAAGGAGTCTTCAGTCCTCTTCGCTTTCTTGAATCCTTGACCGCATTGAACACGTAATAACAAGTTGCACCGGTTAGCGTACCTTTTTCTTCTCGCGGGCAAAAAACGCGTTATCGCTACCGTCACCTGAGGGGTGACTGGAACGGTTATGTTGGTTTCACCGGTCTTACGGCCCAATGTCGACACTCGGGAGTATAGCATCATCTAAGCGAACATTGCATCGAGTCCCTAACCCCTGTATACCCTACACCGGCATACCAACCAAAACCCGCGGTGGCCTTCTTCGGCGCATACGGGACGGCCCCGAGGTATCTTGTTACACAAAGATAGCTGTTCAGAACCATCCTTGCGCGATACCGCGTTCCGGCATCTCTGCAATTAAGGGGGCTAAGATGCTCCCAAACGGTAAAACACGCCTCTGGCGTTTCCGACACTGGGACCTGACTACCCGCATTGTCGTTCACCTCAGAGTCTTTGTAGTCGAGCGAGAACCCCCCGCTGCTCGCCCTGCGACTCTATGACTGTGGCTCGTAGGAGACGACTAATTGGGTGAGAGTCCCCCCCGTGATCATGAAGGCTGCAAAGTGTCCGAAACGTCGGGTGAAAACTAAAATATAAAAAACCGCGATAAAATCCGAAAAGTAGTAAGTATATTTTAACGTTTATATAGTTCGTATGACGTCCCTAGCACTATTAGGGGGTCGACACATCATATACGCGCACTTGTAAGTCACTTTCCAATGTCGAAGGGGTCGGCACGCAACTGACGAGGTCGGCCCGGCGCCAACAGATATTATATATCTGTGCCTCATGTGACAAGTGATACAAGTCAAAAATCAACACTTTACAGGAATACTAAAACAATATGGAAGATTAGATTTGATTATGATGATTTGATGAACTTTATTCCGAAAAAACTATACCACGCGGGCGGAGCTGCGGGCAAAAGCTAGTAGGTAAATAAAGCCTGATACATTCATTACCCATCTTTCCCTAGCAGCTCGCATTGATACGACCCGAGCGTCGACCGTCGTCGCCATGAAAGTCGAATAAAATGCATTATTTAAAAAATAAGTTAAAGTATTCTTATTACTAACGTGTACAGTGTACTTTTTACATCGTCTAAAAACACAGGAAAACATTTTATTTATAAAAATACAAAAAGTTAGTATGCCGCGAAACTGGTTGGAGCTTGACTAAGCGAATGTCGGGCAATTACCTTGCTTTCGTCTTCCAGTATAGAGCTCGGGCAATGTATCTATGTAATAAAAACATCTTAGATAATTACATCGTTTTTAAAACTCTATTGATACAGAATTTAAAATTGTCGGTTCCAAAGCTACTACAAAATCCCAGTGTAATACAGGAGTGGTACTGTATAGTGTGTTTGTGCCTAAGATGTTTTCATTACATAGATACGTTGTCCGAGCTCAATACTGGAAAGAAGAAAGTAAGGTAATTGCCCGACTTAACAGCCAATGAGCGTGCGGCACTAACGTTGTAACGTAACTGGCAATGTATATAATATATCCTTTTCTAACGAATGTATGCTGCATCTTTTTATTTCTTCTTCGAGCCAATTTGTAATTATATGTACAGGTACGTGAATATAGCAAATAGTGCGCCGTTCTTATGTGCCATTTTGTTAGTGACGACGATGTCGCGTCTATTTGTCAGAGATGTGAAAAATAGTTTAGTAAAAGTATTTAAATAGAAAATGTAAATACATTGTTAGTTTAGTATTTAAAATAGAAATACAAAATAGTTTTAAATAAAAGTATTTAAATACAAAATGCAAAATACGTAATTTCAAAATAGGTTTTCCAAATAAAATACCTGGTCCTTATTTAACTGATTTTAATACTAGTGTATGTTCAAAGAGTTCATGTTTCATATTAATTCCACCGAATGAAAGTAGTCGTTCAAAAGGTTCAGAACTTTGGTAAGCAGGTATTATATTTAAGGAAGAGTTTTTTTTTTTACACTTTGACATCTGTTCAAGACTTTCTAAAGCATTGTCTTCATCTTTTAAATATTGTAGTGTTTCCAAATCTAACGTCATCGTCATTGATTTCAAATTTGTTTGACGCGCAATGTTGGCTTAATTTTGTTCTTGGTGACAAGGATTACGATCAGAGCGTTTATAAATAACCTAATTTTGAATTTTAAAAGAATGAAAAATAAGTAAAATGAATCAAAAACGTAACAAAAATATTTTGTATCTTACAAATACAAAGTATTTCAAATAAAATACTAAATACTTTTCGAAAAAAGTATTTCAAATATAAAATAAAAATAGGAATTTTGCATTTTGCATTTGTATTTAAAATACATATATTTCAAATAATTCACATCTCTGCTATTTGTAAACGTCATTGGTGTGTGCGCAGTTCTTCGGCGTGATGTGCGGCGTGTACACGGTGCTGTGCGCGTGCTGGCTGGGCGTGTGCGCGCTGCAGTGGCGCGACCTGCTGCGCATCCAGTACTGGATCGGCGCCGTGGCGCTGCTCGGCATGCTCGAGAGCGCCGTCTACTACGCCGTCTACTCCGCCATCAACAGATCGGGGTACATTTACCTAAACATTCTTATTTAACCTTACCTTTAAAAAAAGATGAGGTCCTCCGTGTTTATTTTTTTTTTGGTATTATCGTTTGTATATTTTTGTCCGAGCGACGGTTGAATTGCATGATACGTTTTGAAGTCACGTGTTTGGATTGGAAATTATTGCCAGTGTCTTCTTAAGACTTTTTTTTAAATAAAGTATTCATTTTCAGTTATTTCAACGCGGAGGCATACATGGTCGCCGAATGGATATCGGTGGCGAAACGCGCGTTGGCGCGGATGCTAGTCATTATAGTGTCTCTAGGATTCGGTATTGTTAAGTGAGTATAAAGAAGTAATTTCATTACGATCACGCCCCTTCCAATGTGTTGTATGGTATTTTTGTGTAGTCGATGCCAACAGCGTTGCGCAAGCCACACGCTAGTGGTTAAGTTAGTGGTGTAGCGGAGCGCCAGTGTCAGTATGAGTCCGCAGGCCGCGGCTGGGCCCGGCGCTGCGGCTGCGGCGCGCTGTGGGCGGCGCTGGGCGCCATCAACGCGTGGCTGCGGCTGCACCACAAGGCCGACGACTCCAACCGCGACCTGCTGCTGTCCGAGGTGCCGCTGTCGCTGCTGGACAGCGCCATCTGCTGGTGGGTGTTCGTGAGCCTGGCGCACACCATGCGCACGCTGCAGCTCCGCAGGTCGGTGCCGCTTGTTGTACTATACGTGCTTTGTTCATTTTAGGTATAATACGTACGTTATTATTAATTGTGTATATTATTTTCAGAAACACAATAAAGTTATCGCTGTACAGACACTTCACAAACACGCTGATATTCGCAGTGATATCGTCCGTTGTATTCATGTTGTACTCGATCAAGTCATACAGGGTTCTGCAGTGTATCACCGTAAGTATTCAAATTATATATTTTATTATAGTTTCATAATATATTATAGACTCAGAGGGTCTAATGTCACTTTGCTATCGAAGTATTGGGAGTTCCTGGTTTTGATTCTAAGGTCAGTGACTGTGACGTGTGTTTTAGTTTACAATTTTCCTAATATGTGACAGAATCCCTAGAGTGGATCGTCGACGTCATTCTTTCTGCAACATATTTGTAAAAGTATTTCGCCACACTAGAACGAAATAAGGGTCTGCCCTTGTGGATAGTAAAAGCGCAATCAGGCAGGCCAGTATAACTGTGCTAACCGTCCGAGGATGTATTTATCGCTTACGCCATAATTTTCTTGGGTTTCACTTAACATCAAGTCTTTGCTCCGCTTCGATAAAATAAAGATAGTGTTCTATTTGCGAGACGAATTTTATTTGGTTTAAATACTCTGTACCTTGTAATTATGATTTGCAGGAATGGAAGGAGGTGTGGATGGATGAGGCGTATTGGCCCATTTTGTTCGTGAGCGTACTCACCGTGATCATGATACTGTGGCGACCTACCAACAACAATCAGAGATATGCCTTCACGCCGCTACTTGACAACGCTGAAGATGATGACGGTAATATTATTAATATACACACGCGCGCACACGTCCACACACACGCGCGCGCCCACGTCCACACACACACGCACACATACATACATACACACATAAAAACACACACACACACACACACACACATACATACACACACGCAAACACATTACTTTTATCTTGTAAGGGAGAGGCAGAGGTGCACCCACTGTTTGCCGTGCTTGTTCCGACCCTTTATGTTATAAGTAGCGAGCCTATCGCTTTATCAGGCACAATTCTAGACTTCAAAGTGAGTAGAAAAACCCAATATCACTTTGCCCGACCCGGGATCTAACCTGAGACCTCAGCATTGCAGTCATACCATAATACAACTACGCCGTTGACGTAGTCGGATCGGGACTTTTTAATTCATATTGTATTATACCTTTTAAGTGTTACCTTTGTAGATATTCTGGTACCCATGAAGAATGAGACAAATTTATTCTAAGTAGATTTTCTTTTGTTCAAGAATGTTAAAGTAACATTCTAAGTTACAGTCTTAGCGAACTTCAATACTACAATTAATTTGCATAATAAATTACCTTTACAAGACACATATTGTTATTCTTTGTCAGTGCTACCTAATACTCTAATTTGGTCTTAAGACAAAAATTTAACTTTTTCTAATAACTTTTTGTAATTACAGAAGAAGAAGAACAATTTGTGAACGACGCGTATGGTGTTAAAATGCGCGGAACAACGAACAGTTCGTCGGGTGACGTCGAACAGAGGGATTCTCAGCCCGATCCCAGCAGCAATTCTCTCGATTCAGATCTGCGCTGGGTCGAGGAGAACATACCGACGAGCACGCTTCCCTTACTAGACTCAGACGAAGAAATCATTAACACAAAGTTCGAAGTCTCCAAAATGCAATAATTACTTAAGCGAATTCTCATATAAAGTATTATTTAAACTGTGATGTTGTTTTATTTTTGCTGTTATTAAATAAATTGCACTTATTTATATGGTTATATTTTCTTTCATCCCTACTGATTAGGGATATAACCTTTTGGGGAAACCCATTCAATTGTAACAACAGTACTCGGTTGAAAATTTTATACCTTCAGCTACAGAAAATTAAAATATTCAGCGGAAAAATCATACATTGATTTTAGAGATTGATTAGTATGTAGTGCCATCTCTGTCGTGCTTCGTAGCTGACTGCCACGTCTTTATAGCTTGATTACTTTACATTGTGTTTCTTGGTTACTTTCCTTGCGTAATTGCAAGGAACAATATAACATGTATGTTATATAATTGTATTAATTATCCTTTTCTCAAATTGATTAAAATGCGATCCAGCTTAGTAATAAAGTATAGTATTTGTGACTTGTGATTATTTTTTTTATTGTTATTTTTAAACGACTGTAGTTGTAGAATTATATTTGCAATATTATTAATTTCCATTGTAAGCAATAATTATTAATCATCACTTCACAAAGAAAAGATTGAGTCACACACGCATAACATATTGTTACGTGCCGCTATCCTAGCCGATGACATCGGGCGTTTCCGGAAGTATTCGGCTGCGCGGGCAGGCTGGCAGAAGAGAAGATATGTCACGCGGCGACTATTCGATTATTATTCTCTCTGGCTGGACGTTGTCAAAAGAATGTCTAAAATTGTATTCTGTAATTATTTTGCTAATATAATGTTTACTGTAAAAAGAGCGTTTTACATTCAGAAGTGGGATTATACAAATGATAATTTGAAGTTACATTGAATTCGAATGTGAAGAGAACTATCGGAATAAATCTGTGATGAATCATTGAATGCCAAAATTAAAATTACCAGATTCTCAGATTTTTAGTTACCATGGCAAACGTCTACGTCTGTTGAAGTAAATATGTCGGGAATACCTATGGAATTGATGTCTGTACATTACTACGATTCACGACATTCATAAGAAAAACTTCGTTATGCCTGCTGCTTGGCTCACTGAAGAGGCTGTTTTTTTTAGAAACTAAATCATTGGAGACAATAATGATTGGAGTCATGTGTAGTCAAATCGGTGGCGCAACACTTCAGGCTGACAATGCGAACGTGCGTAACTGTTTAATTTATTTAATCTGATCTGTCTGTGGCCGTGAGCCTTTTGATCATATTCTGTCTGTAGCCATGACCATTCTGATCATATTCTTTCTGTAGTCATGAGCATTCTGATCATATTTTGTCTGTAATCATGAGCATTCTGATCATATTCTGTCTAGCCATGAGCATTCTGATCATATTCTGTCTGTGACCATGAACATATTCTGTCATTCATTGTCTGTGATCATATTCTGTCTGTAGTCATGAGCATTCTGATCATATTCTGTGTGCAGACATGAGCATTCTGATTTGTGTTGCTGGGCCCTATTTGTTTTAAAATATAGGTACCCAATTCAGTTCTACTTTCTCAAATTTATTTTTGTGAATACCTTACGGTATTCACTTTGCAGGATGGCCGATGTTACGTGCCGCTATCCTAGCCGATGACATCGGGCGTTTCCGGAAGTATTCGGCTGCGCGGGCAGGCTGGCAGAAGAGAAGATATGTCACGCGGCGACTATTCGATTATTATTCTCTCTGGCTGGACGTTGTCAAAAGAATGTCTAAAATTGTATTCTGTAATTATTTTGCTAATATAATGTTTACTGTAAAAAGAGCGTTTTACAATATGGTGACCTAATGCATTTCCTATTGTATGACTAAATCTAATCATGTATGTACTGTTTTGGATGTATAAATATTAATGATTCTGGTGGTGTAATTACAGATAATATCATTGACAAATGCAGCTTTGCAGTTTATTTCTATTCATGGAAGTTATTAACAATAACAGTTTAATTTTGAAACATTTATTTTTACATACAATTAAATATATTTTGTTCTTTAGACATGATCTTTGGTATATAAAATATAATATTGGTGTGTATGGCCACAATAAATTGAATAGATAAAATGGAAGTTACAGAATTCAGTCAATACAGGATATACAGATTACATGGAAATACAGATTACAAGCTAATTAAAAAAATATATCCTAATGATTATTACTTATTGGTATAAATAAAATACTTTGAGCTACAGAGAATGAATAAAATCGATCCCCATCTCAATGTTACATTGCATCAATACCCAATGGAGGTCCTCAATAAATTGTCTTACAACATTTAAAATTATGACCAAGTCATAAAAGTTGTCGTGCTAAACACGCTTTTTATTCAGCTGGTTTTACATATTATAATGTTTTGTTTGTCCACCATTCACTTGTTTTTAATACATTAACAATAGCATATCTCTATGCAAGGAATGTCCTTACAATATATCCAAATACTCACACAATAATTAATACTCTATTCTGATTATAATAAAGTTGCAAATTAAATATAACTTTTAGCCTGTTGGATGCCATAACGCAGGAAGTGCTAAATTTGGAATCCCATACTTGGTGTCAGCACTTTATACATCCTTATATTGTGATACAATAGTAAATTCATTTAAGTTGTCACACAGGAAGAGCCGTAAAGATAACAGTAAATGTATATCACTAGATATTTGTACATTGTATCAACCTAAACAGGGCATGTTTTCAGAAATTTTTGTAATTAAAAAATGAAAATAATAAAAAGTCTATCCTGATAGCATTTTTTCAGTATTTAAACTAATTTCTGATATTATGTACAAAATAAAATGTAATATTGTATTCCATTAATTATTTTCATAATAAAAATCATAATCATCTGGCTCATCAGGTATTTGTGGTGGGTCTTGTGGAATGTCTATTCCTTCTGCATCAAGCAATCGTACTTTAATGTCCATAGACAACAGAGTTTGTAAATCATTTTCAAATGATTTGCTACTCATTTTTTCTTTTAATAGAGCATTAATGCCATCAGTCCAATAATCAAATATTTGTTCATCAGGGGCCAAGAAATCTAATGATGTCATTTCAGCAGATTTTAATATGAGGGAAAATGCTAAATGTGGTGTGATTTTCCTCCCTCTTAAATCTTTGATATGAGGACAGTCTTTGCCAATAATAACACATTTTATATCAGCAACAGCCAACTTATTTCCAAGTTCTTCTAAGCTTGGTGTACTTTTCTCATCACAGTCTCCATAATGTATAACTTTATGATTTGGTGACAGGCGTACAAACCAAAACTTGTCCTTTATCCTTTGCCCTCTTGATGAATATTTTTGAACCTTGTACCACCAACTAGCACACCCAACCTTTGTTGTTGGATTAAGTCAATTATTTCAGGTGTGATTTTCTCCTTTAGTTCAACTATGGGTCGAGCATGAGATTCCCAAACTTCCCTGTTGGTTCTTTCTTGTTGCCATATTTGTGTGATTTCAGCATAAGTAAGTTGATTGATCTTTTGTCTAAATTTGTCAAGTCCCTTAGGAGAGGCTGATAATGCTCTGCTTATTTGCTCTCTCACAACACTTGACACTTTGATGAAATCTTCAATTGTAGCTCTCATCTCCTTCCATGTCTTGTTTAAGACAACTATGCAGATGCAGAACAACTCCTCAAAAGGGTGATCATGGGTGAAGAACAGAGGATGATACGTCTGACCCTGCTCACTTGGGGGATCACCAACATGTAGTATATCACACAACTGTTTCACCAACTCTACACTAGTTTTGCCAAATGGGCACTCATGTTCATCGGCCCTACAGCTATTCTCTAGAACAATCTTAGTGTAATCATCAGGGTAATATTTAGCAAAATACAACATGCAGTCTAAAGCAAGTATTCCTGGTGGAACTTCATTAAAGTCTTTTATAGGGTCAATCTCACATTTGAATCCCAGTTTCTTGAAGTCTTTAGAGTACGAGCCCACTGGTCTTCTCATAGTGACTTCTATATTTGGGTTATTATCATTTTCAAATGCAATTTTTCTTAGTTCCTTAATTTTTTCCTGTGATTCTTGTTCTTGAGAATCAGCCCTTTGTCTCATTCTAGGCTCTAACAAACCGAGCATTAAGGTCTGCAGTACATAAAGCTGATGAGCGAGCTCTGTACCTAACGCTTCTTTTGTAGTGTTTTTCGAGAACTCACTAGCTCCTATAAGATTTTCATATATAATATTTCGAGCTGGCTTGGAAGACACAGTAGCTGCAATCATTTTTTTCCTTGTCAAGTCTGCTTTTGAAAACATAGCATTGATGAGTGCAATAGTATTCTGCTGAATTTTGCTATCCTGTGTGTTTTGTAAGTGTGTGATCAAACTAGTTATTGGGACTTCTTTCTCTACATGTGAGTTTTTGGAGCTATTGAGAACAATATTCTCAAGAATTGATAAACAGCATTGTATCACTTTAGGATCCCTTGTGTTAGCATGATTGCTTACAAAACTAGCAACTTTATTTATAAATTGGTTTTCGAGTATGTCCCAAAAAATAATACCATGGTCCATGAGTTCCACAAATGTCACCAAAGCGTATTTTAACAGTTCACCATTGAATTTACCATTTTGTATATTGTTTATAATTAGAGATAAACCTTTTTTGTTTATAAACTCAAGTGCGAATGTGAGATCACTGCTTAGAGTCGATAATTTCTTCAGAGCTGTGACCTGTTCGGATTCTAAACCTGTGTTAATTTTAGTTAAAATGTCTTGCACCGTCTTTGCTGGAGATAATTCTAATCGCAGCACTGATCCATTTTTTATGTCATTTCTATTCTTTTCGGTTATGTAATTCTGGTTGTTGGTTTCGGAGAATTGCAAAGCGTAGTTTTCGGGGTCAGGAAGACCCCAAGGTTTGCACAATAACTGAATTATACTGGATAGAGGCTGGGCTTGATCGAATTCCATCAACTGCGGCACCTTGTCAGGCGCATTTAGCATCTCCACCGCGATCTTTAGTATTGTAGAGTCTTTCTCTTTAGTTGCCGACGGCATTTTCATTGGTTTAGTAGACATTTAATTAGCATTGGACTCGGATACAGATTACAAACTCCACAACACCACACCTCGAGAATGTCGCTAAAACGTTATTGACAACTTTGACATTTTGTTATTCTTACGCCAGTGACGTTCATGGAACTAAAGATGCATTCGTAGTTATATAATTTTATAACTGATGTATGCAATATTCATTTGGGGGCCCTTTCTCAAATCGCAGTCATTTATTCATCTTTAAAAAGTAGGTACAATGTTCATAAAATTTAATATGTAATTGATAATACAATATGATATTAGTACTTACATATCGACGGTTAATTGACATAATCAATTTTTTCTGCGACATTGTTTTTGCGTTTAATATATATCATCGGCACCTTTTTCTATGTTTTTAACCTAGTTACATTTTTTCGAATGTAATGTCGCTTAAGGTGGTAGCTCAAGGTCCATTTTCATACATTTTGTTTCGGCTTTAATCTGGGTAACTAAACAAGTATTGGCAAGTAAAGAATTTAAATTCACGTCTACATTTTTCTTTCAACTGCGAGAACTAATCACTAACTAGACGTGAATTTAAATTCTTTACTTGCCAATACTTGTTTAGTTACCCAGATTAAAACCGAAACAAAATGTATGAAAATGGACCTTGAGCTACCACCTTAAGTCCATTAGCCTTTCAACCATCGATATTAGATATAATACTTATACTAGGTTGTAACTATGACTAGTAAGACTTGGTATCGACAAGCTTCCTCGTGGCGCAGCGGTTGACCGGTAGAAAATTTGTATACGCCCGGACATCGTCCATCATACACAAGATGTAAAACCCATGTAGCATTCCGGGATCAGCATGTATATCAGATATCAAATAGGTCGCCATGAATCATGATGACGTATCGACTGGCGAGGTATCTTACCACTATCCCTGATGATAAGACAAGACTGTGTGCTGTGACTTTTGTCTGCCTAACAAACATAGTCATGTTAAAAAAAGTTAATAACGCCTTTAGTTGGGACCTGTGTGTTTATAACTCAGTTTATAAGTTGAAAACATAAGATATTTTTTTAAACTAGATAAGTATTTATCTACTATGTCTTTGAAATCGTACACAAAAAATTTAAAAAGGTATAGGTATACGTCATTAACCCTGAAGATGAACAACCTAAACGGCGGAAGGCGTAGGCCACATGGGTCACCGCCGACCGCCTATCGGTTAGTCAGCCCTCGCGGCTAAGTGGTTTGTAGGTACAAGTTACTAATATATAAATTATAAATAATTTAAAATTATATTCTAATAATACTAGCTTGTAAACAACTTGAGTACACTACCGCGTGGTGGTTGATTTTTTATTAACATAAATGTAGTTTCACCAATAATGCCATACCATGAAGTATTGCGCTCAAGTTGTTTGTTTGCTGGCTATAGGAACAAAAAGCAGTAACCCACGAATAAATTTTTCTCTTTCTATAATGTCTGGCTACGTAATATTTCGATTATTAGTCATGAATTTGAATAAAAACAAATAATAAAGAGGTCATTGTCAAGGATTTAATAAATATATCGTTAGGCCAACAAACAATTTGAAACATTACGTTGTTATGCACAACCTAATTATTTCTATTTACCAAGGTGGGAACACGATCTCTTGGATTTCTAGGCTATTAATTTTATTGCTGCGTCCTAGACTCCTCGACAATTTAAACTTATTTCACAAAGAGCATCCAACTCGGAATGTCTTCATGTAAGTTACTAGTTACGAAACACCTTTTTATATAAAATTGTTTTTTTTTTATATATATATTTTTTTGTAGATTACTTAAAATGCATACTCCTGCTATGGCCAGCTGTCTTGAACGGAATAGCATGTTTTCGATGCGATAGAAGACCGTATGGTTCAACGACTCAAGCCTCTCCATCGGACGGGCGTTTCAAACTTATCGTTTTGGGATTGGATAACCATGCATATATCCCGGAAGAAGTTTATACAGGTAAAATATAACCATTAGTTTTTTTTTCCAGTCATGATAGGTTTTATATGACCCTTATACTTACACGCACACACGGTTTTCACAAGCGGCTTAATTTTTACCTACTAGTTATTATTATCTTATTTTTACGACCTGCCAACTGTAATTTGACGTCCGTCTCGGGTAAATGCTAAACTTATAAAGATTAAAAAATAATATTTCCTGACCTGGGATCAAACCCGGGAACTCCAAATCCATAAATGCGGAAGCATACCTATTATAAGTACGGTCGCACGATTTATATAACAATATGATACGATATTATAGTATTACCTATCATAAGCGCGTTGGGGTAAGATCGTAGGTGGGGTAACATCGTATAAATCAAATAACTCCTAATTGTGTTATAATTTTTGTTTTCGGACAACACTACCTGCGACACCATCTTGTTCCCTACGTTCCACTAGTACACATAAGTGATTCCGTCAAATAAATAATGTTTACGGTACAAACAGAATATTGGTATTTCGTCGTTTCCTGGCAGATCCGGATTAACCCCATGCAAGAATTTGCCTAATTTTAATTAAGTATATACTGTTTCTAATTAATTTTAATTTAATAAATCTTGTGACTTGTTTATTCAAATTTGTCGAAACACGTATATTCCCTGAGATCTGATGTTTACACATGCAATTATTTGTCATTAAAGAACGGATTAAAATCGTTCGATCTAGCACTTGTAAAATCTTGCAAGTTTTTGTCAAAATTTATACACGAAGACGTCTGAACTCATTAATTACTTATGTATTTTTTTTTTAGTTTAGGTGTATGGTCGATTTTGTTTATTTGTTATTTACTTACACGTGTATGTACTATTTCTTACAGTGCCACTCATATGAGGTAAGATCGTATGCCTAGAACTATTATAAGTTCGTTTCTAAAAATATCTGAAGATTTATAATTATTTTTTGAAAATGATGAAATTTTTTGAAACAGCGTCCGGTTTAACCCCACCGCACCTTACTTATATTACGAAAAATCTATTTTTTTTTTTGCAATGTATAGGTATTATATACATATATCTAGTTACTGCAAAGCCTACTTAGCCCTTTAGGAATGCCAGCGTTAGCTTATAATGTACCTATAAAAATTTTCACACTATTATGTATACATGCTTGATACTATTCTCGTTACTTTGATTGCATCCTTATTTATGCATGCGTTATGCGCGCGAGGTCAGTTTTATACTATTTTTATTCCACAAATCATTTCACATATTTTGTGATCTGTAGGCCTGTAGCTTATTGTGACGGCATTATAAAAATGATGCAGCATTAATCCCTCTTTAAATATTTTAACAGCTTTGATGAATACTTACATGTTGGGGACTTGCAATTCGATCGCCTATTTCAAGTTAATCTCATGCTTTTGATACATACCGCGCCTTGCCAGAGAGAGAAAAAAAAAAGTGATCGTCATTAAGCTCAATATAATTATTATCTAAAAGTTGATCGTTATAGTTAAGTATCATGAATTTGATGGAGACAAATTATAAAGGAATTGGAACGATGTTTCCTTATTATTTTCACGGGAACCCGCAGTAAAACTGATTCATGTGTAGGCAGCTAATGGATGTAAGAACTAAGAATACAAAGATAGTCGTGTTAATTTGCGCTATTTAGGCCTATCTATTATGTTAAGCTGGAAGAAATTCACAAACTAACACAACGAGTATGGAATATATGCGATTAAGAAACGTGAATTGTTACATACTTAAGACTTATATAGGTTGTTTAAAAATTATTTGAATACAATAGGCAATCGGAACTTAAATTTATGCAATATTATAAAAGTAAAGAGATTATCGACATGTCTTATCTTGTAGGTACGTCTTTCTTATTTCTTAATAGGCGTAGCCCGCCGATCCGCCCGCGTGAAAAGCCATTCCCGCTACAAAGTCCATAAATCATCTGATCCATAACGCTACCCTGACAAACGTACTTCTAACAAATATCCAAACATTTTCGACAACTTCCACATTTATGAAATTAGTAAGATTACGCTTATATCGAAGATTTTATAATTCGTTTCCTTTTTTAGTGAAAATTACGGAAACAGACGGTGAAAGTCAGTTCACAGGCTTCATGATATCGGCTGAAGGCGACACTAAACCAGACCCGAGGAATCCAAGGCGGTTAATATCCTTGTTCCCCGGGGAAATTAGGCCGCGCTCCCCTGCCACTGCTAGGTACAGCGATCGATGTCTCTATTCCGTCGAACAAGCCTTAGGCTCTGTGAAGTCTAGTGTTGAGGTAAGATGAAAACTAAAGATCTACTTGCGCATTGCAGTAGATAGCTTCTACTCCTAGAATTTAACACACAAAGGAGATAGCCCGCACAAGTTTCGTTGCATTACGTCAAACATAAAAAAAATACAAGAGTCCATCATCTTCAATGTATGGCTTACCAGGCCTCTTCCACTTTGGCTAATAGGTTTAATAGCTATTTTACCAAACAGAGATAGGTAAAATCAAGTCAAGTTTATGAATTACCTCTCACTAAATCATTCATTTCATTATTCACCCCTCTTAAGAAAGATTATTAAATTATTTGTTACAACACAAAATATTATAATAGGTTTTCTGGCAAGCCCCGCCATCAGGGCATGGTTGTGTCACCCTGCGCGCGATGGTCATGGAGAATGATGAGATGTGGTTCGAAGATGGCGCGCCATTAACCGAGAAGCTGTGCGAAGACCTGAGGCAGCCAGATGACGTCGCGCCCTCGCTTAACTACGAGTGCCAGATATGTGACGAGGCTAAATATGAGGTGAGTGCAAGTAGTCTACAAACTTGTAAATCCCAATTGGAACTAAGGTTCTTTCGTTTGGAATTATCTCGTAAATGGACAAAACCGTTCCGGTAATATAATGCGACCCTGTAGACTTCTGTGTGAAATATTTCTTTAACGTTTGAAAGGAAGAACTCATAATAGAATCATCCGCTAATTTTGGAATACTTGTTACGTTTTTATATCATCATGCGCTAACGGGCGATACAGGTCCAAGGTTTAGAATAAGTCTCCAGCGTCAACGTACGGTATTAGAGCTTTAGTATGTGATCAGTCGCGTACTAAGTCTCAGTTAGTAATTTTACGTCGAATCCATTGATTCATCATTACTTCTATTTTTCAGTTCATGTTAGAATCATATTGATAATAATTATATTAGAAAAACTAGTATTCACCTTTTGCAACGGCATTTTCGCTGACATTCAACTCTAAAAGCATTACTCTTTTCGGCTTTTCGTTAATGTCGAGAATCACAAATGAAAATAACATAGTCGTCGACCCAAGAAACTTATAATAATTATTACGTATAATAATACGCAACATAAAGAACATTGCATGAATAATGTTCATATTAAAGGTCTTTTCAGATATCATTCACGGGCTTTTGGTCCCGTAACACCCATCCCAGGCTGTACCCTGAGAATGACTGGGTGCCGCGCTTTAGTGATCTGGTCGGGGCTTCCCACACCATCGAATATTTTCTATGGGCTCCTGGCTCTTTGGCCTCTGAGGGTTTCCGAGTTCTCGCTGAACACGCTAACTCCAGTCAACTGGAGGCTGAAATACGTGCAAAGGTAAACACGTGACTTTATGATAATAATTATTTTAAAAAAATTATAAACTGTTTTCATTAAGTACCTACAATATTTTATTTTGATTTTTATTGAAGTTGGAGATATATAATTTGATCTAAATAAAGTTAAATTGACGAAATTGTGTTACCCAATTAAAGAGGGTAAGCTATTAAATCTAGTAAATAGAAATCAAATTATTCATTGTCTTATCTAGATTGGAGACGGAGTGCGTACATTAATCAAAGGCAAAGGTCATGGTTACCGTAAAATGAAGAATCCTACATATGCATTCTTTCGCACGGACAAGGACCATCACCTGGTATCCGCTGCTGTGGCTCTTTATCCTTCTCCAGACTGGTTCCTGGGGGTGACCAGGTTTGAACTCTGCCAGGAAGACAACACCTGGCTTAAGGAACGGGAATTGAACCTATACCCATGGGACGCTGGCACTGACAGCGGTGTTTCATACGAGGTAGGTTCTGATATAATTTTTGATAATATGAAAAACCATTTCAAGATATAATCATCATCAGATCTTGCGACAAATAAACCCACGTTTCATTAATATTCTTTGGTTTTTAAATGAATTTAAAGCAGTAAACCATTAGAAACCATTAGAAGTCATTAAAATTCGACGAACTCCAAATTTCCAGTCACCAAATATCCAAACTTACCCACAAGATGCGATTTCAAGAGTGCAAATGAGTTCTTACGACAAAAACTCGCCATTCTACGAGATGGACATGAAAGACATGCATCCATTCGGTAAACTCCACATCAAGCTTGTAAGGACTTATCAAAGGGACTGTACGGAAGAAACAACAGAAAAACCAGAAGTGACAGGTATTTTTTTAATAATTATATTAAAAGAACAAAAAAGCCATAAGTACCGCTTGTCCCGTAAATTCCGTTTGAACTACATAAAGCTATAAAGCAATGTTATCTCGTAAATTGTGATTGTGGCAGTTCACCTCAAAACAGAAATATCTGTTAAAAGCGACGAATATTCAGTCTCCTCATGCTCATAAAATTAGACCAATTTTTATGCAGAATCGTTATGCGTTTAATTTCAGCGCTTTATAATATATCTAAAAAAATACAGAGACGATTTATTGATGTATTTCAGTTTCATTAGTGACATTGATTCAGCATTTCTTATCAAAACTTCTTTTCTAGAAGCCTCAACCGAGGCTGAGAATGGTACAACAACAGAAACAACAGTCACTGAAGAGAGTACCAAACCCGAGGAGCCAGAGCCACCTTCCAGGTACCAAAACGTACAGATAGGTAGCGGCGAGCTAGGGGGGTGAGACTTACGATCTACTTGATTATTATCCATCCTCATTCATGTTTTAAAAAAAATAACATATCTAAGGCTCGCGTAGCGTTCACATTCATAAAAGTAAATTAACGTCTTCATGATTCATGTAATATTATGTCCGTCGTTTCGCCCTAAAAAGCTAGCGTTTTAATGAAAAGTGTACATACTTAGTATGTTTTGATAAAACAAGTAAAAAATATTTTTCATTCATTGGTTTCAGACATGTTGGGTTGTTTACGGTAATATTCCTTTATATGATTTCGATTTGTAGTATAAGATATAAGCTTTGCATTGAAATAAAACTATTTTACGGATTTGATCGCGGTTTTTATATTATTATTTTCTCCCGACGTTTCGAAGACTTTGCAGCCTTCATGGTCACGGGGGGGGACTGAGGTGTTGTTCATCCGCAAAGTCAAAGTTGCAATATGTACCTACATTTTTCAAATATACAACTTTTTTTTAAATTTTTAACTGTTGACGGTCCGATCTACGTAGAATGAGTGTCTTGAGGTCTGGCAGCCGGTTTTTTGGGATCCGATTTAATTAAATGTAGAATAGGATACCAGGCTTGTGCAAGCTTTCAACCATCTTCCCTATTGAAATTTGGGTGTTTTTTTAATTTCAATAGCCTCGCGAATCATCCTAGAGGCAGGATTCGGTGTTCGTTGGCAAGGATTTGTGGTTTGTCTAATCGCAAATAATGATTGGAGCCTCCTTCAGAGTGTTCAGCGACTGCAGACTTCGTAGAGCGTCGGTGTTTCACGTCAGCTATAATATGTTCTTTTACGCGGGTCCCTATATTTCTTTTTGTTTGTTCTATATAAGAGAGGCCACAGTTGCAGTCTATCTTGTATACTGTTAGCTCATTCTGCGTAGATTGGACCGTCAACAGCTAAAATAAAAAAAAGTTGTATGTTTGAAAAATGTAGGTAGATATTGTAACTTTGACTTTGCGGATGAACAACACCTCAGTCCCCCCCGTGACCATGAAGGCTGCAAAGTCTTCGAAACGTCGGGAGAAAATAATAATATAAAAACCGCGATAAAATCCGTTAGTTTTATTTCAATGTCGTAACATTCGCGTAAACATAAGAAATCATTATATAAGCTTTGCATTTTTATCCAAATGCTCAGTGCACAGTGAGTAAGATTACCTTCATTTATGAAAGACGTAGTAAGAAATTGTTAGTAGACGGTATTGCTCTGTTCGAAAAAAGCTGAAATATTAAGGTATATACTCAATAAAGTATGGTAAAGTCCATGGAGAGGTAAAATCAATAAAATATTATAGTAGAACCGAACATTTATTACTTTGTTCATTTACTTATTAAAGTCACATGATTACGTATCTGAAAATATGTTTATTATTTTCATACTTAAGAATATTTTCCCACATAAAGATTAGAACTAATGCCCTTTGCCTTATAGAAATGTAGAAGATACAAAATGAGCTAGTTTAATGGTGTCTGGACAAATATCAAATACCAAGAGTGTAATTTTAGTATTATTTTCAATCAAGCAATTTGCTGAATGATTGTCTGCCAGGGCCTTGTTAGCATTAATTAGGACTTTAGTTACCTACTTGATATTCATTACATTTATCAATTGTTTTTCATAATTTAAATGGCAGCGCAGTTAAAATTATTTGATATGATGCGATACATTTTTATAAATATTATTTAGTGGGTAGTGAAACACATAAGTATATATGACATACTCATTATATAGACCTAAGACAGCCGTAATCCAATCAAAACAAAATCACAATGCAAAATAGTTCTGATATCAAGCAAGTTGTTAAGTATGTTCCTCGCATGAACACTCTTGTGATTAAGGATATCATTTAACCAAATACGTTAAAACATTTCATACATAATCACCGCAAATAGTTAATCTAAAGCAAGCAATTTTCGACACATAGATCCTAATCCTAACAGCAAATAAAAAGATATTACCAAAAAATCTGGTGTAATGATTGAGCCATCAACACTTTTATTTAGCGAAATGCCAATAGTAACGGATCCAGAATCACCAGAAGACTGTCCCATGTCTCAGTGGCTTGAGTGGAGTCCTTGCGAAGGTCCTTGTGAAGGAGACACGATGAAAGGGTACAGGTGGAGGGAGAGATACCATCTCGTGGACGGTGTTGCTGTTGAGAAGTATGATCCGCATGTAAGTCTCTTTTGTTGAGGTATTCACAAGTAACAAGTAGTAAATAATTGTTGTAGAAGTGACAGGAATTGTATGGTTTGCCAAGGTAGATATCCGCAGGTCCGAAACCTAAAACCAAGCTATATCTGTTTTGTTTTTTAATTATCGTACACCTTACGGTGATGGAAAACATCGTGAAGAAACATGCATACCTGAGAATTCTGCAAAAAAGAATTTAGAAAGCACGAGCAAGCTGCCAAACAGGACTGGTCTAGCGTGGACTAAGGCCTCAACCCTCTCAGTGGTAGAGGAGGCCCGTGCTCTGCAGTGGCCCGTGTAATATAATACAGAGCTGGTATTAATAAATTGTTAATATAATAAAAAAAATAATTGCAGATATTGGACAGTATTTTGGATCTCAATTTCTATGTCGTTTCATGGGAAACTGATAATTAAATCAACTTGACATAATATTTCTATTTAAAGCTTAAGTTAGCTATGGAGCAATACCACCCACATATGTAATACCAGCAGAAACATGGCCGTTCTCAATTCCTTGTTTATCGGTCTTATGCCATAGCAAGGTGTCCCCATTGCATATTCTGTTTCTAGGCTACACATACATCGGACAAGGAAGTTTCTAAGTACTGCAAAAGCCATTACGATGACTTCGAGCAGGACGAATGCGAAGACGATTGTTCAGACGACGACGCGAGCGAAGAGGAAGAAGAAATTAAAGGTAAATCTGCTTCATGTACTATTAAAACTGTTTTAAATGCGTTTTTGGTGTAAATGGGTAGTACAAAGGAGTGCTCCTTACATCGAAATGTTTCAAAGGAAGGCTTCTATCTGTCTACATATTATAAAACAAAGTCCCCAAAAGCTGTCTGTATTTTCTAAAAATCTACTTAACGGCTTCTTTTACGGTTTTTACTAAAATATAGTGCAATTCTTGAGGAAGGTTTAGATTAATAGTACATTACTGTTTTATGTAAATTGAGTGATATATAACGATAAATGTTTAAGAAGTAGCGTGGTTGTGAAAAATATTAACTGTTTATTTCTATTTCAGTGGATCGCAGAATCATGCCGCCAATCACGCCAGGAGGGTCGTGGTCAAAGAGACGCGAAATAAACAAGCCAAAATATTTTTTGCACAGAAATTGATTCGTTTTAAGTACATATTTACTCTTTATTCTAGATTTATATAGTTTTATTAAGATTGAACAGAATAAACAATTCACTGTAATATTTGCTATCATTTATCCCCTCTTAGTAGGCAAATATCTCTCTACTTATATCAACTAATACATAGTTCTTTAGGATAGAAAAACAATGGACGAGAGCACCAGAATGTACTATTTTAGGTCCATGAATTAATCATCTAGTTGCGTTAGTTACGAAACGGGAGGTGGAATTAACTCCTAATTTGAGTAATTATGACAATTTTAGTGACGCATTGTTGAACGATGTGTGCTTTGCATCGCTTGTGTTAATATAGAATGCAGTAAACATGCGCGTCAATATATTTGTAGGTAAGTTTGTGTTCTTATTCGTATTACGATTTAGTGCCGATGTGTAACGATAAATGTTTTTGTATCCACTTGCCTAAAATTGGGAACAGTGATCAATAATTTCTTAGGTATTACGAAAGTAATTACTTAGGTATGTATATAAAAATCAAGGATATGAGATATATTGGTGTTAATACTATAATATTTTAGATTTTCTACGACTATTCAGTATGAAAAGGGTGTTTGCATGACCTTATCTCAACGATTTGATATAATTTTAGCGAGGGAGTAATGTACCTATAAGAAAAAGAATCATCTACGAAAATACTGATACAAATTTTCATTTCTCAGGTTTTATCCAAATAAGCCTAATCTTATTCCTGCAAAATATAGTTTGCAATGACGAAGTTTGCGACAGGCGACCTCTCGGCACTAAAATAGATCCTCTACCGCCTGATAATCAGTTTTTTATCGAAATTGATGGCATATTGGATGACCACTACATACCACAAAATGAATATATTGGTAAGGATGACTTTACTATTTTTTTAGTTGTTCAGGTGAAGGAAAACATCGTGAGGAAACCTGCATACCTGAGAAGTTCTCTGTAGGAATTTCGAGGGTGTGTGAAGTCTACCAATCCGCACTAGGCCAGCGTGGTGGACTAAGGCCTAATCCCTCTCAGTAGTAGAGGAGGCCCGTGCTCAGCAGTGGGACAGTATATAATACAGGGCTGATATTATTATATTATTATTATAAGTCTAATCAGGATTTAGGAAAAGTGTGTACATTAACTTTTAAGTATGACTTAGCTTGGCTCATAGGCGCCGAGAGGGGGTTGCAAAAAATAAACAATAAAAAATATAAGTCCCAGAATAAATTTGCAACAATGGAAACTATCGACTACAGAGGTTTTTTAAGATAAAGCATTTTCAAAAACCAGCGCGATTTGAATATGAAAAAAAAACTTTATGATATATTGTTTAGTGCGTAGGTGTCAATGCACCACCCTAAAACTAACCGTGGAGGCGTCTATGGCTAGGCTGTCTATTTATAATCCTATATAAGCATTTAATTTTATTTGCGACTACGCTTACTAGCCGTATCACGTGACCTCTGAATATAAAAAAAACAGGAAAATGATAGGGGCAGGTTTTGTCATCGGTTGGCAAAAGTGGGTAGGCCTATATACTTAATAAGAGTGCTTGTTGAAATTTGCAACTACTTTGATTTTTAATAATGTACTTCTAATCGTCATGTACAGAAAATACGCTGAATCAATAAATTCATGATTTTAATGTAGCCCGGTACAATATGTTCTAGTTCGGTTGAAGGCGCGAGATAAAAAGTCCACGTTTATTGCGTTCACAATATCTCTGCAAGAAGACACTATACCGAACAGAAGCAATCCTCGCAAACCTATATTCTTGAAGGCTGGAAGACTGGAGCTCTTACCCAACTCCACCACAACCAAGTACAGTTTGTTTTGTAACAATACTATCATGGAATCCGACATAACGGCCAAAAATTTTGTCGAGGTAAGGTCAGGTCCAATGCTGAAGTACAACTTAAGAATGAAAATAGCCCTGTTGCATATAAGATAGGGACTACCTAACTTACTTTCTCTCTTTCTTTCTAACGTAACTAGCATAGCAGGCGAAATTAACTTGTCAAAGCTTATTTAATTTGACAACCCCTTAAAAGCCGGTGAAATTTACCTACTAGGTACATACTTAATCGTACGATGAAAATCAATGGTTCTAGAAAATAACGAGTCGATTCAGTCCTTTTTATATTACGCTACTAGGTATTGTGGAGAGCGCCAGATAAAGAAAACAAATGTGTGACTGTTTTCGCTGTGGTGGCCGTAAAGCCCAACGTGTGGTACAGTTACGAAGGGCCCCTGTCTAAGCGTTTATGTGAAGATACAAGGAAAGCTGACGACATGCAACCCTTGGAGAATGATAATTGCAGGGTCTGTGAGGACGCTAGATATCAGGTAATGTCAAGCGTGTTAGTTCATGTTTATGCTATAAGGCTACATTTAACTGCATTGGTCTGTCATAATGGCCCTCGTAAATGTGTTGACCTTTGTATCTTTATTTATTGCTTTGAACGACGAGAAGAGCTTGCCGTTCGCCTGATGGTACGACTGCCTGTAAACAACAGAAACACTATCCAACACTTTGAATTACAAATTATTGTTTAGTATTCTAATGCGCTCGCCATTTTGAGACATGAGATGTTAAGTCTCTTTATGTCCAGTAATTACACTGGCTACAATGTCCTTCAAACCAAAACACAGCAGTGACTACACACTTCTGCTTGGTAGTAGAAAAAGACATTGCGGTAGTACCTACCCAGGCGGCCTCTCACATATGAGCAACCTACCACCAGTAAGTATATCGCACTCTTAATAAAACAATGACCCATTCCAAAATTGCAAATTTGTTACCTTGTACTTTTTTCCCTTTTTTCGTGCTATAGATTTAATTTTTTAACCTACTTCAAAAAAAAGGAGGAGGTTATCAATTCGATGTGAATTTTTTTTTTTATTTCCTATCTTAAGTAAGTTCAATTTTATAGCAACTTCAAAAAAAAAAGGTAGCAAACAATAATTTGGTTTTCGATGACTGCTACAAATTAACAATTTTGAAATAGGTCATTATTTAATTAAGAGTGCGATATACTCCACTTACCATCGAAGGCATTGACCACCTTGCTGTGCCCATGTAATTAAAACTTCCTTGTTCGATTCAGAAGTCTGTAAGTTTATGTAAGTAGGTACGTTATTTGCCATTCTGACCTTCCCTAAATTTATGCATATAAGTTCAACATTTTGCTCGCGAGGCAAACATATTTTAACAAAATTATTTTGTAACACGGGCACTTATCCATACTTACAGTTATAAAACACATATATGTTGTTTTTGTATAATAGTGTTTTCTTCTTAGCTGACATTCGAAGGTTTATGGTCTTACAACACACACATGCAAATATTTCCCGAAAACGTGGACCTTGCGAGGTTCAGTGATGTCGTGGGCGCTTCACACAGCAAATCTTTCAGTTTGTACAAATATACGTCTGAAGCCACATTGGGACTGAAGATGTTGGCTGAACAAGGCAACACTACGAAACTAGAGTTGGAAATTCAAGAAAAGGTATGTACATAAATAGAGTTGGGTCACCTACTACTAGCATTGAAAAAGTGATCATAATTATACAATTCCGAAAGGCGAGGTTGACCGCAGCCACCGCATGTAAAATACCTTGGTTGGTAACATAAGGCGTTAGAAGATACTCGATAAATATTGCTATCTCGCGACTATGAACCGTGTATTCAGTGTCAATTCTAATATCGTAAATAAAATACAAAACAGTAAGTATGTTTTAAGGCTATTTATTTTCTGTACAGTTGGGTAAAACGGTTCGTACAGTGATCAAAGCGACGGCTCCGCCCGCTACCGACATGTCGACCGTGACCAGCTTCCGCGCCACTCGGGAGCATCATCTCGTCTCTCTGGCCACTGGCCTGCTCCCCTCGCCCGACTGGTTCCTTGGAGCGGCTAACTTGGAACTGTGCTCAGTTCATACTAACGATTGGGCTGACAACATAGTCTTCAATTTGTACCCCATGGACGCTGGCACTGATAAAGGAACGAAGTTTGAGGTAACTTCAAAAATAAACTTTTACCACAATACAATCACTGTTGATATACATAAAGGACGCATTACTAAATGGACAGTAAGGGTACTTGAACCAATTTACTCCTAATAGAACAGTATTAGAATTTAAAACTATCCGTAATTTTGGAAGACACTGAAAATTCCAACAGAAAAAGACACAGAAGTATGTTTGTTTTATATATACATCACCCCATTATTTCCAGTCACCAAATGAAGAACTGTCACCACCTCAGCCAATATCACCATTAAAGAACAGTCCAGAATTTAACAAAGAAGAAATGAAACCTTTAGCTAGATTGCGCTTAACATTGATTCGAACATACGATACACCCAACTGCTCGCTGGAGATAGAGCCGGGTGAAAAAAGTAAGAAGTATATCACAATAAGTTATTGTAGGGAGCGTATTAACTATTAACCTAAGATTTGTAGTTAATTATTATCAAACGATGTTTCCTTTCCCGTTAGCCATTTACCATCAGAGCTGAAACTAAGTCTAGCGAGAATGGGACAATTAGATATATTGTGATACTGTTATTGGTGGATTTTGCTTAACGCATCGCTTAGTGCTTTCCTATAATACTAATAAATACACACAATAACTTTTGACATAAAACAGCCAATATTCAACATATGCACGAACTGTCCACTCCAAGTATAAATGAAATTGATCATTTATTATGTATTTTTAAAATTTACGTGAAGGTACTGATCTACTAATACTGTTAATACAAATTATAGAGGGGGGGGGGGGGCAAATTACGTATCAAATAGCGGAACCTGCCCCCTTTAGCGAAACACAATTTTCAAACTTATGCCAATCACGCAAACCCTAATGAGAACTATTGGGAAAAAAATACTAATTATAGATCCAGACGAAGACAATTCTGGCGAGAATGGTGTTGACGGTGGAACTGACGGTGGTGGTGGTGATGGTGAAGGTGATGGTGATGGTGATAATAATGGTGATAGCAAGGGAGGACCTCAAGAAACACCCGAACAAACTTTAACAAGGTGATCCATTGCCTTTAGCTATCTTAGATTACTTCGTTTTTTACCGACATTGTTAATACGAATATTTTGGAAATGTTTTGTTGAATGATTCGCTAGAAGTGAATATTGAAACACAAACAGCTGGGGCCTTATTCTCTATCCCGCACGTTATTATAACAGTGCGTAACAAGCACGTAACACAACGCATCATGTTTAGGACTATAGAAATTTGGTTTACAGAATACCATTCCACGCACATTTCTCGAAGATAACATGACACGGCCGCGTTACGCGTTCACACTACCATACAGAATAAGGGCCCTGATATTTAACCCTCGGATAGGCCATGTCCTGGATAAACATAGGCAAGTTATTGTCCCGACAATTTGCGTCCTTGGAAAATAATAGGATTTTTATATATATGGCACGTCGAACAGGGGGCGCTATAAATCGCTAGTGTTTTTGGAAGTTTAAAGCGATATAGTGTTTACCCGCGGGTGAAGTCTCCAGCAACGCCTAGTAAGCTATAAGTAAAAATGCTTTGTTCATCTCTCGTCAGTCAGTTTAATCTAGTGGAACCCATCTATTTTCCATCAAGTGCAGTGAAGTCAATTTGCTATGCGTATAAAAAAAATCGTAAATGTTATAAGATCCATATAGGCAGGCTTATGATAGGCTGATATTATTTTATTTTTATAGTGCGGCGCCAGTTGCAGATCCAGAGTCCACGATAGATTGTCCGATGACGACATGGGAGGAATGGCTTCCCTGCGAAGGCGATTGCGCTGAGGGTGTGCGAAACGGGTACCGCATTCGGTTTCGCTACCACATGGTTAATGGTGTCGCAGTAGGCAAATTCACAGATGAAGTGAGTTATTTCCATATTTGACCAAACTTGTTGGTGTAACAGCTATGCAGGTGACGATCGTGTCAATAATATTTGGTCCAATATTCACCACTTAACTGTATCCAATTGAGCAAACTAGATATTTATAAATCTTGAGTTCTATGTTTGTGATATTACTTAATTATTTTTTAGGGTATCAAGATTGATGATAGGGGAGTTCCGTCGTTATGTAAAAAGAAATATTCCTCCGATGACTTAGAAGAAATAGAGGAGTGTGAAGAAAGCTGCGAAGAAGAAGCTGAAGGTAAGCGAAGTTTTGTAGTTATTTGCAAATGTTGGCATGGTTTTTTCTATTCTTCTTATTCAACTATAACTAATACCTAGCATCCTACTAAGGTTACAAAATCAGATAAGCTAATATTTTTATCTTGATTTAAAAGTACTAAATGATCGTCTATTATTTTTTGCCCTATTCAAGGTTCGATTCCCGACAGAGTTGAAACTAGGACACCTACTTATTGCTATGTGTGTTCCTTACCATGATGATGTGTAATTTCAGAGAGTAATAAAAAAATACAATATGATTAACCGACCCAGCATCCGAACTCGGCAGCTCAACTCAGTGTTATATCGCGCACATTTTATAAATATGCCACCGTTTATGTATTTAACAAATTTAGATTTTATTTCAGAAACTACTGAAGCTGAAGAATTGGAAGAATAATTACGAGAAATGATATGGCGTAGTCTATAGATGAAAGTTGCCTTTTTAATACAAAATGAACATATACGTGTATTCATCAAATTGTAATTTTTTTGTTGCATTGTATCTGATATCCCACCTTTTTTTATTTAAAAGGTTTATTAGTGCATACAATGTATTTATTAAACGTAGTGTTTGAAATATATAGTGTTTTTATTTTGCCAGGCGCATAGTCAAAAGAGTTATCCGCGAAATAGTTGGTTTACAGCAAAGAGACAATCCAAGATCTTGAATTTTTTAGAGTTAGGGCAAAATCTGAATGATGCTGCCCCCACCCACTTATATTTTTACTTTTGTTGTCATCATCATCGTCATTCCGCGCCCCGCGGGAAATAATTTATGTGTGTAATGTACTGGAAGTCTCAGTAGTCAAAGTTGCGTTAAGGAGAGTTGTGTGGCTGCAAAGCGATTACACATAAAAGAACAAGTTTATTTATTTGCTCACTTCCATCAACAATACCATTAGATAACGCCTCAGGAACGAAACCAAAACTCAAATATGGCACGACCGAATATAAGGTCAGGTGGGGCAAGTGCGCCGATGGGGTAAGTGCACCTACCCTAAAAAAATCGAGAACTATTGATGTTATACAATTACCGCAATCTTACATCTATGCTACTAACTGAAATACAGTTCCACTAAAAAACATAAATGTCTATGTTCATTTTAATACGATTTATTCGCCATTTTATTTTAAGTGTCATTTAGACCTGTAAACCGAGATGACCCCGTGAAAGATAACATCAAATATTTCAAGATATTTAACATATTTCTGTAAACCATTAAGGTGAAAACATAGTTTAAACCTTTAATTTTAACTTCCTGCCTGAATTTTATTTATATATACTAAAATAAAGGATTTTTTAGCAATGCGAAAAAATGTACCTAAAAATTTTCGAGTAGGGCAAGTGCGCCACAGTTAATAGTCGTATGGCGCACTTGCCCCTGATCCATATATAACCAACCTTTTTTGAGAATAAGTTTTACTAATATGAATTATTATTATTAAAATGTTATACTTAACAGCAGAATTTTTTGTACTCAGGGTATTTTGTTTTGAGCCGACTTAAATAAAAGGGCGTATTAGTTAATTCGTTTTTACAGAAGAAAAACTGAAATACCTTGGTCTAGAGCAACTTTATGTGAATAGGTTGCAACTGTTCGATCAGGCACGTTATCTGGATATAATGCAGCTAAAACATATAAAATGTCATAAGGCCAAATTCTAAGTAATTGAGTTATAACGCATTCAAAATTGTTAATTCCTACATTTTTGTGTGTTTGTTTTAGTTTTTAGAAATAAAATGGATTTTATATTAGGGCTACCATTTTTTATTCCAACATATCCGCACACAAAACTCTAACATAGCAAAAAATTATATATCAAAAAAAATAATTAAAACATGTTTTCAAGCCCTGATATACATATATATGGCGCACTTACCCCGAATTTGATTTGACAGCCATAGTTTGTTATAATATTGAGTGATTAAAAATTATCCAAGAGCAATGCGAGTAAAACTTATTTCTCTATGGACTAAAGTGAGTGTTTTCTTTATAATGTTTCATATTGGCGTTTTTTTTTTACACAGGCGCACTTACCCCATTTCCGGAGGCAAGTGCGCCTACTACCATTTTTTTTAGTTTGAGCAAAATATTATTAATTTATGGTCCGATTTTCTTGAATGGCTACAGGTTGTTATCACAAAATACCAAATATTCTTAAATTAATAAAATTACATTCTTAAGTCAGCACAAAAAAAAAATATTTTGCATTGAATCCAGCTATGAAAATTTTATGGCGCACTTCCCCCGACTGACCTTACTATCAAATGGAGAAACTATGTAAAGGTCTCATATTGTCAACCTAAACTATACTTTGTACCGTAGTAATAAAGCGCGATTTAGATTGTATTAACATTCACTTTTGACGGGAAGAGATAAGAAATGTACGGTAATTTGGTCCCAAATTCAACTTTATTACGTTAATTATAAAGCATTACGGACACAGCATTTTACTTACGCCATTTTAAAATTTACGATACGACAGAGTCGCGCTTCGTATTTTCATTTTATAAGAATAATTTGAGAAAAATATTTTTATTATGTTTGTATAATAATACAGATTCATTCCTTATGATTAACAAATGGGGCATTCCACGTGAAGCGGGCACGAAAAAAAACTCGATGTCTCAGATTTTCGTAATATTTCATTATGTTATACCTGTATATGTCCTCGATACAGATACAAAATATTATTAAAGTATAAAGCCTGGTAAGCGAGTTAAAGGACTTTGAAGTTTTGACTGGCCGGCTGGTATACGCCACTTCGAATCAATTATCAAGTTTTTAAATGTTACAATAAAATAAATAAAGCAATGAAATAAATACTTCATTTAATGAGCTTTTTATTGTATTTTTGAAATTGAAAAATGTTTTTTCTTTGAAAAATGTGTTTGAAAGTTTCAAACTTGAATTTCACAAAGTTGGCATATTTATATTTTTTTCTAAAAATAGCTACTATTGTATAGATAATCCTGCGAAGTTTCATAATGGGCTGAAAAGTAGTTTAGGAGCTAGACCGATTACAGTGCCGAAGCGCGGCGGTCGCCAGAAAGAGCGAAGTAGTAAAACTTTCAATTAAACGAAATACTTTCGATTAGAGTATTTTATCATGTTTTGCATCGCTCTAACGATTCAATTACATCTGATTATAATATAAAAAAATATATTTATATTACTGACGGTGCACAACAACATTTGAAACTTGGCAAGGATAATATATATATACAATATTGGCTATTTTAGTAGAAAAAAGTTATTATATAAATATGCCAACTTTGTGAAATACAAGTTTGAAACATTAAAATATATATGAATAATAATAATAAATAGTAGTAGTAATAATAATATGAGTTTGTGGCATTGATGTTCTAGCCTACATGTATAAGCGGTCGGGTATCGTGATGGCTTTGTTTAATGCGTTATGTAAACTAGCCTGTGTCTCCAGGCGTTTTAGGTTACCACCGAGACCGTCAAATTGCCCTTCTGCCATGTGAAGTGGCACGAAAATGAAATTCTGCATCTTTACCACAATCCTGTTTGAAATATAACAAGTTAATACAATTAAATCTTTTAAAATGTTGTTGTGCACCGTCAGTAATATAAATATATTTTTTATATTATAATTAGATGTAATTGAATCGTTAGAGCGATGCAAAACATGATAAAATAGTCTAATCGAAAGTATTTAGTTTAATTGAAAGTTTTACTACTTCGCTCTTTCTGGCGACCGCCGCGCTTCGGCACTGTAATCGGTCTAGCTCCTAAACTAATTCTCAGCCCATTATGAAACTTCGCAGAGATTATCTATACAATAGTAGCTATTTTTAGAAAAAAAAATAAAAAAAAAATACAAATATGCCAACTTTGTGAAATTCAAGTTTGAAACTTTCAAACATATTTTTTCAAAGAAAAAAACATTTTTCAATTTCCAAAAATACAATAAAAAGCTCAATAAATGAAGTATTTATTTCATTGCTTTATTTATTTTATTGTAACATTTAAAAACTTGATAATTGATTCGAAGTGGCGTATACCAGCCGGCCAGTCAATACTTCAAAGTCCTTTAACTCGCTTACCAGGCTTTACACTTTAATAATATTTTGTATCTGGATCGAGGACATATACAGGTATAACATAATCAAATATTACGAAAATCTGAGACATCAAGTTTTTTTTCGTGCCCGCTTCACGTGGAATGCCCCAAATATTATATAACTATACAACATATTATACCTTATTTTTTTTTTTTTTTTTTTTTTTTTTTTTTTGTTTTCGCGGAGAAAGTGCCTTATTACTACCGCCCAGCCTTCGTGGGGGGCGACTGAGCGGTTATGCTGGGGTAACCGTGCCTTACGGTCCGGCGTTGAGCCGCCCGGATTTGATGGTGACCTTCGGGCGACCGCCGGGCCGAGTCCCTAATCCTATATACAACTTAACCTATGCCCGGCCTACCAGCTAAAACTCCGCGGTGACCCTCTTCGGCGCATTAGGGACGGCTGCGGGCTTCCTCTGACGTTGAAGTGTCTAGTCTGCGACCGCAGCCGCCCCTGCGCGGTGCCGCCTTGCGGCCCGTCTCCTATGGGGGCTCAGAAGCCCCGCGCACCGAAGGACGCCCTCGGCGTCTACGGCAGCGTAAGGCCAACTACACACTGCCGTCCATCCCGGGGTCAACCGACAAATGTGCAAATATGCACAGAAATGCACTAGGGCGGACAGCCCCCTGCTGCCCGCCGACGACCCCCTTCGTGGCCCCTATTAGTCGCCTCTTACGACAGGCAGGGGATACCGTGGTGGAATTCTCCAAACGCCCCCATTCCACAGGGCGGAACATATTATACCTGACTTACCTATATTGTACCTTGTGCACGAGTGGGGAAAACGGGTAAGAGCTTTTTAAATTACACTTACATAATCCCAATAAAATTGTCTTATTAACATAAATAGTCTTTAATATACTATTCAAAATAAAATAAGGGCTAGTGACATTTTTTACCACCAAGTTCAGCAGATTGTGTTAAATATAAGTGCCTAATGTCCATGTGCATTTAAATTAAACGCGCCCGCGCGAACACTCGTAAATGCTTGCACTCTGAAACCTAATACATATTATATACTTACTTTATTTTTGTAAATAATTATATGTATATATAATACACGGAAATCACCTACACTGATAGCAAATATAAATCTTTATCTCAAAAATATATATCTTTCGCGGGACTCCTACCGCACCCGGCGCGGCGCGGCGTCGCAGTCAGTTACACTAACCACTACACCAGTGCAGCGGTGCAGTAAAAATAAATCGTATAAATAAAAAATATTAAACTAATCAATAGATTTACTGTTCTAAAGTAACCATTTGTTGGCCAACATTGGCGAATGTTCGCGCATGGATTGGCCAAAAGTTTAATAATTATTGTTTCATTAAAATAGTTGTAGTTGTGTAGTATTTTATTATGTTTATTAACACACAGCATTTATTTACTGAAGGTATGATATTCCGTCCGATACATTTATTTGTCTATAGTTAGTTTTACAGTTTTTGAACACACACACTGGAGCATTATGGCACGTTAGCATCTAGTTTATTGGTCTCTGGTTAGCATGTTGCCGCAGTCGAAAGTGAACTAAATTAGATAAGACCCCAAATTTGAAGTGAGGCGTTATTCGCTCGGCCGTTTTTTCAGACTCTGACCGGTTATTAGGCCTTTATAAATAATGTTTTTGTGGTTGAAATATATAACATAAAACTGTTCATATTGTTTGCTTTAAAATATATGGAATACATACTATTCTAGATTACATAGAGAAATGGGATAAACATAGTAGTTTAAACTATTTATAAAGAATACCTAGTACTTAAACAGAAATACTAGGTATTCATAATAAAATAATTGAGTTGAACGCATGTCGCATGAACGATTTATTGGGTCAAACTTACAAACGGTTGTATTTATAATAATATATAATATATAAATACAATCGGATAAAATTGTAAACGTAGGAGTCGACTGGTTACATGAAATTTTTTCTACACTTTTATGTTCGTAGAGTTAATCAGTTTCTGAACGAAACCTTTCCTTCCAAGTTCTTTTCCTTACGTCATCGTGGAAGACAATTCGTGCTATGATCACTATTGGAATTTGTAAAAAAATAGAAAAAAATCTACGTCCCCTTTATTGTTTATTATGTTAACAAAAAATTTGGCACAAATTGAACAGCGACCGGGGTATGTTATTAATACTTCTTTATTTACTGTTGTGATATAAGGAACAATATGTATGTTAGGTCCCAAATATAGAGTAAATTGAAAATATCGTTAGACAAGTGTTATTTTGCATATTCATCATATAAGCATAGTCTTACTGTGGTCTCGGTCATTCGTAGATAATTTCACGGCAATTTTAATATTAACCATTTTATGTGTTATGAGAAAGTATACATGTACGATTATTTTGTATGCCTTTGGCCAAATAACTTACAGCACAAACAAAACTAAGATTTTTACATATTATGATATCTTAGTAAGGTTGGGCCTTTGTACTTATTTGCTCTTTAAGTATGACGTAAAAATATTTTTATTCAAACTTTTACTAGTGGCTCTGATATTTGAAATAGCTAGTTATTTTCAACTCTTGTCCAAGATGAAATTCATTCAAAAATTTTCCAAGATAATGTCTGATGAAATTTTTTTTTTTTTTTACGCTTATGAGAATATTTGAAATAGATTGTTTAAATTTATATATTTTTCAGAATTCCGTTACTATATGTTTAAAAATCACAACTGGGTATTGGAAGGTTATTACGGTCTTGGTGAGAAGATTGCTGATCAAAAGACCCGAGAACTTGACCACAAAGTGTGGGCTGGTGAAGGCAAATTATAAAGTGGAGAAGTAAAACTTGGTGAGATGAGTGTTGCAATACGTGCCACTTTTTGGGTGGTAACGTTTGGAAGCATCGGTTTAGCTTTGTTCAAGTTGGTCAAACCTGATGATGAACTGCTCAAAAAGGTCATTATACAATGTTTTTGTTGTTCTGGTCACTGATATTGTAAGGTTTAGATTGGGACTAATTTTGCATGTTTGTTAATATGTGAATGTTCTATAACTTATCTGTTGTTAAAATTAATATTAAAGACTGTGTTGTAACAAATTATATTGTAATTGGATAAGATATATGGAATAACTCAAGGATTTAATGTTTTTTGTTTGTGCTTCTGTTATAATTTCCTTAAATGTTTTTACTATACAACTATAGTATTATGCGATGATATTTCTGAATTCAATGTTATCTAAAATAATATTGATTCAGACATTTCTATCAGTGTCCAAGTCCTTACCATGCTTTATTTCATGTAGACATTACCAACATTCATAATTTTGTATTAGTCATCAAGTTTGATCCATTTTGACATTTATTATAATAAATAATATGATATTTTGAATATAAGACTCTTATTAAGTTTGCAATTTTTCAGTTTGACGAAGGTTCAAAGTATACTGATGCCAGAAGGTTAACTAAACAGACATTAGAAGTACTCAAAGGTGCAGCAAATCAAGATTCTGAAATTAATAAGAAAGTTGATGAATTATTAAAAAAGGGAAAATGAGTGACAGACATAGTGTTTTAGAAAGGCTTAGTAGACGAGATGCACAACGGCTTAGAAAAACTCCAAAAGGCTCATAAGGCTAGGGAAGAGGTAGATGCTTGCAACGAAAATGAAGAATATTTTTCTGGGGCTTTCAAAATCAAATCAGAGTACATAGAGGACCTCTTGAATCAAATACCAACACTAGAAACAAACACTTTACCTTCACATTTTGATAGCATCAAAAGAGAAGTGAATGAATTACAGAAATATGTTGTAACATCATCATTCTTCTTAAAAGAATTCAATATGCGCAAATATTTGGGAATTGTACAGAATTTACAAACAAAATGTTACGAATTGGAAGACAGATATGTACCGCGTAAAAAATTTGGATTCTCAAAGAAAAAATTACCCAAGTCTCATGATCAAAAACAGAATTCCTTAGATGAGAGTGATGGTGCAGCAAAGAAAGATAGTAATAAGTGGGATGAGAAACTTTTTGGATTTGATTCCATAGAAAACAAGGTGTTGTTACTTCAAAATGACGATTTATTCCAAAGGGATGTAGCCCTGCGTAACCTTAAAAACTGTACCATAGGACTCAAAGGTGTTATGGGAACTTTGCATTTGACTAATTTAGAAAGCTGTGTTGTTCTTACTGGTCCAGTCACTTCCTCAGTATTCATCGAAAAGTGCAACAATTGTAGAATAATAACAGCTTGCCAACAGCTCCGGATGCACACATCAAACAAATGTGATATATATTTACATGTGACCAGCAAAGGTATTGTCGAAGACTGTTCTGAAATACGTACTGCTCCTTACAATTTACAATACGATGATTTAGAGAAGCATTTTAATATGTCCTCATTGGACAAAAGTTGTAACAACTGGGACCGTCTAGACGACTTTAACTGGTTAGCCCCCGATATACCTTCACCTAATTGGTCAGTTTTAGATGTAACACAAAGGGTTAATAATTGGAATGATTGGTGGTCTAAAATACCTTTATAATACAGACAATACAACCTCTATGTAAACTCCATTTGTTCTGAAAGATTGTGAATCAATTATTATGAATACATTTGTAACTCTTGAATTAGTTAGTCTCATAATATTCCGACATAGTCTTTATATTTGGGAGTGTGACAGTGCATTTTACAAGTATATTTGATTTGACTGTTATCACTCTTAATAATATAAAGTATCAAAATTCGTAAATACTATTGTTATGGTAATGTAACTCTGAAGTGACCTTGTATTTTTTATGCTTTCATATTAATTAACTATGACTAATAAAATATGTTAACATGCAACATCTTGGTTCCTAGATCATTGTGTTTTCGACATATGTACCTATATTACGCAAGTGTTAAAATTTCTAATAATAATTTTGTATAGGATACTATTTAGGTGCATTTAAAATCACTGCTAGTCAGGGTCTGGGGTCTCGCGCAGTGCCCAGGAAGAGCTTCGAAACTGTTAAAACCGGGGAACTTTTGATCCGCCCGGGGCTTTGCATTTTTTTGCTTTCACGTCCGCCCTCGCATCCGTTGAGACCGCCACTGCTGCTAGTGTTATATAATCTGTTAGTTAGGTATATTACCTACCTGCTTATTTGTTTTATATAAGTATTTCAAACATGCTCTGAAATATATTGCGTATTTTATTCTATCACCAATTTCATTACCCGTTTGAACACTGCATTTATTGGAAGATATGTCAAAACACGAACAGAAATGCAGATATTTAAATTGCTTTTATAGTAGGTACACGTAGTTATAAATGAGCCATATACTGAATTTATTAGTTAAAAACTCAAATGCTTAGTTAATACATTATTGTAGCATTTATTAATTTGATTTAAATTATTTACGAAAGAAATAAATAATTGCACTTATAAATTTGTCGAATTATTATATACCTTTTAAATTGACTCCTACGAATCCATTTCCCTATAAGCATAGATTAAGGAGTTAAGCACCAATTTGCAATAAATATTGAGTAGGTAGGCACACATAAAAAAATATTTAATATTTCAAAAAACCTTAAAAGAAACCTTTAGAGGATCACATTGTTATCTGTCTGGTAGTGGTCTGTCAAGAAATTATTTCTCGAGGCCGGGTGAAGGTATCAGGTTGAAAAATCTTAATATCAAATATATGGGTTTACTTCAGCTGGCAAACATCAAACTTGTAAGAACGCTATTAAAAGGACCTTATCAAGGTAATATTTATCCCTTCTACCAGACTTTAAAGGTTTTATTTTATTAATTCCTTATTGCCGTGCCCTTACCAAGATATTAAGACTGCCTAACTACTACAAATGTTTTATTTAAAATGTAAATGTAAACAATTCGCGGCTAGATTTTTTGTTCAATCGAATTTAAATCAATTTTTTGGAAAATATCAAGATTTATTCGGAGTAACATTTAGTGTTTCATTTACGATTGCATAAAAACGACCTACAGAGTTAAAATAGATATAATTTTTAGTTCAGATAGAAATGTCATAGAACCAAGCCGCACGTCCTGTGCCGCATTGTGACAATGACGTCACAGACTCAATTACTTTACGTTTTATTATCTCCTACGTTCATGTGATTGTAGTTTTAAGAACAACTTAGAATAAAACTATGGATTCTTATAAATATATACATTTTTATTATTTCAGTCATTATGTTTAAATGCAGTGTGACCAAATTTACAAGATTCTTTTACATAAATCATATATTAGAAATTTTATAGGTTGTCCATGGACAAATCTTAGACCGATACAAATCATTTCAAAGATAAAAAAACACAAAGTAACAATAACATTTCATATAGAAATTCAAGTAATAAATTATATAATACTTATTTCTTATTTTAATCGAAACAAGAGAAAGTAATTAGTTATTGTAAGAGCGTAGAACAAAAAAGCTAAGTTATTTCACCAAGAATTATATTTGAAAAGTTAGAGCCTGTTTCACAAGTTTCAAATTTGATTTAACAGTGATCGTATCAAACAGCTGATGTAGGCAGTACTTACTTTTTACCATTTATTTGGAAGTATAGATTAGAGCACGACATTTATTTGGTCAGCTTATACATTTATGTTATGAGTAGCATTCACTCAAAAGTCGTGAAGCAAGCCCTTAGTAGTCTGTATATAAATTACATATTTAAATAAGATTTTTATTTTTAATCTCTAGTATGGGATACTAGAGATTAAAAATAAAAATCGTATATCGTAGTAAGTATACTACATTATAAAGAAAATGCATGTCCAATACATTTAAACAAACAAAAAATGAACACAATTTAAGTATAAACTTAGTATTTTCATGTAGCGATATCATTATTTCATGGCAGTAAAATATCTTTATTTTGCATTGTTATTAAAAGAAAAAGTATAAGAATATCTAAGTACCCTGAACGCCTAATTGCTCATCAGATATTGTATATACGCAGCTGATAGATACTTAAGCGAACGTAACGAACATATACATATGTACTGCAATCTATTTCTTATATTTTAAACTGGGATCCCTATTCCATCTACGGGAGCATATCCATCTTTTTGTAATTACGGGCGTTTCAATCGAAGAACCTTAGAATTTAATAAAAGAGTCTGTGTCCTACTTACCAATACGGCTATAAAAGTTGTCATTCTAATTGAAAAATATGGAACGGACTGCCGAGACAAGCCGGACACTGACAAGCGCCTGCCAGTGTTTACTTGCCCCGTGTATTGATACCACAGAATTATATCAGACCCTCATTCGTATAATATGCATGTGCCCTCAATTACGTGTTTACGTCAGTACTAAATAATTCATCACTTTGCAATGTCCTTGACAATCAGCATGACCTGATAATTCTAGATTACAGTGATTAAAACTTAACATTATAATCACATTTTGAATTATTTTCATATATTTCCCCACTGTGTATTTGAGTTTTTATTGCAATTGAATAAGGCTCTAAACTCATTTCATTTAACATTAGTATTGCTTTCAAAAATGATATCTAGTGAGATTCGTTATCTTTAAATTATATAACATTTCATATAACCTTATTAAAATAGAACCAAGGTAAAAAGTTTATAAAAAATATATAGGAATGTTTAAGTACATATCATGCCTCAAATTCATGTGTATTTAAATTTAATTTTAAAACATCAATTGCGAATGTGGAATTATTATGACAAGGTAATGGCAAAAATAATAAATCCGTTTATCACTAGTTGCACTAAATCCTAGCGTGTACGACGGCTTAAGTCAAAAGAAGGGCTGTATATAAAATAAAAACGCAATACCGACTTTAGCTCGACATAAAGTCGTCGGTCACACTTGGCGTCACTTAAAATTTAATATCGCAATATTAACGCAACATTTCATTTGTGGACTTAGTGGTACGCATTTCCATAATATAAATAAAATTGACACATAAATTGTTAGTTGAATTCATTACCTGAAATAAGTCTTATATCTTGTCATGAAGATAAAGCTACCAAATCGTTAGAAAACACAAAAATACCTACCACTAAGGGCTGATTTTTATAAACGAACCTAACCGCATCGTCGAGTCTATAGCGAAAATTTGGCGATGACAACAAAGTTTGTTTGACTTCCCCCAAAGATGAGTCATATTGGTTGTTTTTTTTATACCATTAAGGTGGTAGCTCAAGGTCCATTTTCATACATTTTGTTTCGGCTTTAATCTGGGTAACTAAAGGCCGAAATATCCATGATTATTAATTATTTTTACGTTTTTCTTTCAACTGCGAGAACTAATCACTAACTAGACGTGAATTTAAATTATTTACTTGCCAATACTTGTTTAGTTACCCAGATTAAAGCCGAAACAAAATGTATGAAAATGGACCTTGAGGTATCGCCTTAACGCATAATCAGCGGATGGGATAATTCATAAAAATCGGCCGTAAAATACGCAAATGACACGTTTCATTAATTCATATATAATCTAACCGACGTTTTCAACAAACGATCAAAATTTCTTGATCCGTTGCGAAAACTGACCAATCAGAACGAAGTGTTTTTGACATGCTTATACATGACTTATTTTGATTGGTTCCTTTTCGGGATCGGATCAGAGATTGAGATTGGGATCGTTTATTGTAGACGACTGTAAATCAGTCCGTAACACATCACCAGTTAGGTTTCTTATGCGATATGGTCCACTGTTGGTAAGTGTTGTTGGGGTCGCAAGGCGCGAGCCCCAGCTGTCGCGAGTGCGGCTGTAATGTGAGGCAGTAGCCGTGTAGCCGGTGGATCAGCTGGTGGTGGTTCTCCTCGTAGCTGAGGAATAGTGTATATTTATTTATTTATTAATTATACACAGGAACATCAACAGTTTACACATACAATTAATATTAGTTCAGTTTTCTTAGTATAGTATTGTTCTTATGTGCTTACCAAATAAAGATGTACCAACATTCACAAATACACTTATTACGAACAGACATAATAGTATGACACTGAAAAATTTCTGCTTATGTAATCAAGGTAATATGGTTAACAAATTTAAACATTAATATAAACTATAAAAGAAACAACATATATATAAGCAATTCAAGAACTTGGTTAGCATATAGCAATAAACACACCAAATACCATTTCAATAACATCTATAAATATTATTTATAACAAAATGTATACTTAGTCCACATCGGCTATGGTGTGAGAAAAAAACAATTTCAGCATTTTATTTGCATATTTTTAAGGAATCGGAGAATATGTCAAGATCAGATAATTTAGTCCACATCATACTATAACTATCGCATATCCGGTTAACCGGTGAATGGAGCCCTAGATTGGATCTGTACGGAGGGCTCTGAAGAATTTTGTTCAGTGGGTGTCTTGGGAGATTGTAAGGAACAATTATATTGATTTGTTCCAGTAAACTTGTATGTATATACAATGTAGATATAACAAATGAGGTTTTTGAAAGTAGTAAATATCGTTAATTAGTAAAAAACTTAAACTGTATACTCAGATATGAACTATCTTTCGATTGTTCATTTTATAAGATTCAACCACGCCAATTAATCTTAGCTTTAAGTTAAACCATGTTTAAAAATCACGGCAATATTAGTTTTTGTGCCAATCGAAGCTTGAATTACATTTTTTTTTTATAAAAACTTAATTATTTCCTCACCTCCAAGGTCCGTCTACAGTACCCAGCCTGCATATGGCTTGCTTCACACTATCCGTGTCTGCCTCCACACATCGCTCCCCGACGCCCAACTGACCGGCCTCGTTGAGCCTAAACAGTTGACTGTTGCCCGCGCCATGACACGTCGACGTACCTTTGAGAAAAGATGCTTATGATTTCAGGTACTGGATGGCTGTGCTAGTATTAAGTGTGGATTGTTTCAAAATGTGACGCATATACATAAGAGTACATTAAAACAACGTTATAAAACCCCGTCCTACTCAAATCAGTACTTTTTGAGAAAATCGTGGACATACCGACAAACATACATTACACATACAGAATCGAATTCGAAATTCAC
This sequence comes from Manduca sexta, assembly GCF_014839805.1. Lineage (NCBI taxonomy): Eukaryota > Metazoa > Arthropoda > Insecta > Lepidoptera > Sphingidae > Manduca > Manduca sexta. Next base: position 12,082,817 of record NC_051138.1, read on the forward strand.
AAACCTCCTTTTTTGAAGTTGCTAAAAAATAAGACAATGTGACACGTTTTTAGCACGGACCTATTGTTTTGTAATATTGACTCTAGGGCTAGCGCAACATGGACTGACCACGGCGCGACATTCTCATAATAACGTTTAGACTTTGGAGTGTTGTTTGGTTTATAGATTTTTTAGCAATCCGGGACGAATTACCGCGCTGTCGTATAGTTAACATAATAGTTTCGTCAAATTTTTGTATTTTAATTTTAAAAGAGCCCCGGTGTGCCTGTAAACTCCGGACAGTAAATCAAGTAACCATAGTGACCGTAAATTTAAATGTATGGCAATCGGCAGTACGAGTATGTTTTTTAACGTATATTAGTCAAAAAATCATCGAGAAATACGTTAATATACTCGATACGATTGGTATAAGATACTGCTGGGGTAGTTTGCATATGCCATAACGTATCTACTAGTAACTTGTAAACGCAATGGATCTACGAAAATTTATAACGCCATAAACTTGTCGATCTCGACTGTCTTAATATGACATCAATATTAATATGTACTCGTGTAGGTCACCTTAAAAAAATGGTCAAAAACTGCACAAATGCAATTTTTCAAATTTCTCCTCGACAATATTTAAAGGTACACGTCGCTTACGTAAAAGTGTATTGTAAAATACTTTGCAATTATTAATAATAAAATATTTAACAACCGCTCACAAAGGTAGCATAAGATGTTCTCGAAAACAGGTCCACAAATTGAATTATAAACATTTATTAATAGGTATTAAGTCATCATAATGAACTTGTTAATGTACCGGTCAATTTTATTCGGCACTCTAAATAAAATAAAGCGAATTACATACATGCAATAAATAAAATATATATATATATATATATATATATATATATATATATATATATATATATATATATATATTTTTTTTTTATTTATTTATTCCTTGTGCTCTCTGAAACAATCTGTGACGAGAAACACCTGGCCGCTGAGCTGCAACATGTCAAGCAAGTACTGCGAGACAACAAGCTCCAAATTCCACGCCGCCGTCACAGAAACCGAGTGAAACCAGCCACAGTTGAACGTGTTCCGGTTGTATTACCATATGTAAGAGGAGTCACCGACAAGATTGGCTACATCCTGAAGCGTGCTTCCATAAAAACTTATTTTAAGCCGCCTAAGAAGATTAGTCAATTTTTACCACCTGTCAAGTGTCATATACCTCTACAAGAACCGGGAGTATACAAAATAGATTGCAACTGTGGCCTCTCTTATATCGGGCAAACAAAAAGAAATATAGGGATCCGCGTAAAAGAACATATAGCTGACGTGAAACACCGACGCTCGACGAAGTCTGCAGTCGCTGAACACTCTGAAGGAGGCGCCAATCATTATCTGCGACTAGACAAGCCACAAATCCTCGCCAAAGAACACCGATTCCTGCCCAGGATGATTCGCGAGGCTATTGAAATTAAAAACATCCTAATTTCAATAGGGAAGATGGTTGAAGCTTGCACAAGCCTGGGATCCAGTTCTACATTTAATTAAATCGGAACCCAAAAGACCGGCTGCCAGACTTCAAGACACTGTGAGCTCATTCAGCGTAGATCGGACCACCAACAGCTAAAAATTTAAAAAGTTGTATAATTGTAAAATGTAGGTAGATATTGTAACTTTGACTTTGCGGATGAACAACACCTCAGTCCCCCCCGTGACCATGAAGGCTGCAAAGTCTTCGAAACGTCGGGAGAAAAATAAAAAACAAAAAAACCGCGATAGAATCCGAAAAATTAGTTTAATTTCAATGTCTAACATTCGCGTAAATATAAGAAATCATTATCCAACAATCGTTATAAACGATATGCTTTTTATATGCATTTATTTAAAGAGACCTTACTATTTAGTCGTTATAACCGATGCGTCGCTATACCCGGAGTCGTTATAACCGGTTTCTACTGTATATTTAATTTTTTTTTAAAACAATGATAACTTACCTATATACGCCGGGGCAGCTTTTCCCATAGTATCAAGACACACTCCAGTCGCTTTATTCTTAACCATTCCCCAGTGAACATTCTTAGGCAGTTTTGGGAACTTGTCATACACATCGTAAGCGACATTTTCCATGAACCATCCGAAACTCTTGCACTTCAACCGATCCTTCAAAGCCACCTGTTCCGTTATATCACCCATGTCCAAAAACCTGGCCATCGGCTCACGAGTGTAGAAATACTCCTTATGCTCCTCATCAAACCAAGTTTCAATAACTCGTTTGTAGTTAATTGTGATTAAAGATCCTTTCCTGTTCTTGGCTAGATTACCGAATGAGTACGGCATGAAAGCTCTGTACACGTGCCCCACTCTCGAACAAGGAACCCATTCGATACTGCCGCCGCACTGCCAAATCTTGAAGCTTAGCTCGAAATTCTCACCGCCCCACACGAGGAGTCCAGGGTCGTAGGCTCCTATCTCAAGGAAGTACCGCCGGTTGATAGCGAAAAGACCACCGGCGTGAGTGGGACTCTTGTACGGTTCTGATTTGTGTTTGTGCAGGTTCGCTTCTCTGTCGGGCACTTCGTTCTCTTTATAAAGCATACCCCATTCAAATATGCCTCTGTAATTAGTGCCGTGTTGGTAAACAGGTCGGTACTCAAATGTTCTGTGGTCGATACCATCTATGACCGGCACGGTCATGATTCTGTAGTCCCTGTATATTGGGGCTAGTAAAGGCGGTAGCCAGTTAACGTTGACCTCACAATGAGCGTCTAGGAAGACTATGACCTCTCCCGTAGCCTCCTGCGCCCCTCGGGACCTCGTGCGGATCAGACCTTCGCGTTCAGTATTTCTGATGAGACGCACTTTACCTTTCCAACGTTTTATGTAATTATCTAGGTTATCTTTTAAGTTGTCTTTGTCTGAAAAATCGTCTACCTGTTTTAGAAACAAAAAATTTAAACATCCTCTGAATGTGTGTTCAATTTCTAAAACATTACTGGCTAGGTCGGTGTATAACTGAGTCGCTACATTTTCTTAATCTGCCTACGCGTTATGTTAGTTCAGTCTGCATTCAACAATTGTATAATTTTGTAATTATTCAAATACAATATCTTTGCATGTGCCATCGTGACTTACACTTAAATATTACACGTAGAGGAGTATTGTATTTTATCATCAATTCTATCGTTAATAATTAAATGATTATCATTGATAATTCAATTAGAAATCAATGTCTACAATATTAATCGGTGTTTGTTAAAACATTTTCAATGTCGGAAATATTCGATTACGAAAGAAATATTTCTAGGAATTAGATCGTTTTATTGATTTCGTAAAGCATACCGCTAGTGGTTATCGTTAATCTTTGATCTCTCATACATATTGTATACCTCGTTAAAACAATGTTCTTGACATAGTAGTGTATTTCAGCCGTGAATCAACAGATTTTGGGTTCTATCTTTGGCCAGACAACTTAAATGAATACGATTTTTCGTTAAAGCGATACCTTTTGACCCATATAGGAATTTACGCGATATATTCTACTGGTTGTTGAGAAATATATATGCACATTTTAAATTGTTTCTCGTGAAATTAAATTTAAATATAACATACCCAAGTTTAAACTCTACTATATTTGGTCAGTGAATAAAGCTTTATATTATTATTATATTATAAGTAAATTACGACATAGGTAGATATGTGGAACATGTGCATAACCTTACTAAGCATTGGCACAGAAACAGAGGGCACTTACCAAAACAATTTCATGTAACGCATTCGGCGGCGACCGGTCGATGACTGTGTGCACCGTCCTCATGAGAACTGAGAAACCCTCATTGTGGAAGACGATGATGACCGAGGTTTTGGGCAGGTCCTCTGGGTAGTGCCAATATTTGCACTCGTCCAGACGTGTGTCCGGGACAGACCTGGCCAAAAGATACAGAAACTATACAGCAAATTTAGGGTTCATCTCAGATCCCAGAGATGGTGTTAACCACCAATATTGATTTGATTTTATCACCGACATAACGTGGGTTTTGATTACGAAACAATACATAGAATCTAGGAAGAGGGTGTTTTGTTGAAAATTCGCTTGTAGTTCCAAATTCAGTCATCCATTTCTACTTGAAATTTTCGTCACTTATATAATACAAAAAAGCAATACCTATATCAGATGACAGCATCAAAACAGATTTATTTAATATGTAAAAGCAAAGTATTGAACATGATAACAATTTGTTAAAATATTTAAGAATGCATAGTTTAAATAAAAAGTTTGAGGGTAGTCCAAAGAAATATTTGCATATTATTCTTAAGTCTTTTTATTCGTTATAAGTAACAGAATACAAATAAAATAACATTTGTGTTAATATACAATGACACAATTATGGTAAGTAACAAAACACAAAAACATTATGAAATTTTGTAATTATCATTAATATGGCAAAGGCATTATTGTATCATTAATATTATATTTTGCTATGCAGTTTATTAAGAATTAATTATGTTGGCAACATATTAATTATGCAAGAATGATTTTAAATCATAATATAAGTGATTAATTTTTAAACTATACTATGGCTTCAACATTTAATTTCGCAGCGCATTATGTACTACAAGATTTATTAACAGTTTATGTTGTAATTAATTAACATTAGGTCATAATATTATGTAGATAGATACTCAAACTAGCTAACTAAGATGGACTTATTATTTAGCTACTTTCCTTTCATTGTCATTAGAAGTTAATAAAAATAATTATGGTCACCTATTATCAACACATTGACTGTAATATGTTGACAAATATAATTCTAGAAAAATAATTTTACAGGAGCCACAAAAAAAAATTTGCATCTCACCTGTTCATGGCAATATCATCAGATGCTGCTATATTCATGCCATATTCACTCTCAGACTCTGCAATATCGTTTGCTCTATCTTGAGCCATGTGGTATGGTTTACCCTCCTCACCAGGACCTTTAACTACTCTTTTATCTCTTGGTTCAAAGTTACCGAGTTCTAAAAATAAAGGTTTACTGTCATATAACATTTATTATTATCTTATTAAGAAATATCATAAGTGAAGCATTATTTGTGTATAAATTGTTTACAATACAATTGTTATGGGTCTATAGAACTAGTACTAGAGGCATGAAATAAATTACTAGAAAAAACATAACATTGGGAACAAGCCAGGAGCATATTTGTTAAAATTCTGGCATACAATAATAAAATTCAGTTTTCCTATAATATGTAGGACACATCTTTTAGAAAAACCGAATTGTATTACTTCAACATACTCAAATTATAATATTAATTAACCAGTTAGCATACTTTTTTATATATTAGATTCTTATCTTATCATGAAGAGATGAATGTCTAATCAATGACTTATGTCATGTAAAAAAGTTTATTTACTGAAGTTTTAGTTAAGTGAAATATGAAACTTCACCTTAATAGCATGCATTGACTTTCATAAAATTATAATAATGTCAAACTACACAACAAAATAAATTTATGTTGCCTTTTATTATATCGAATTTTGAAAGTTTGCATTGTTTCTAGTTGAAAAATAGTGATAACAAAGTTATGAATTCAGAATATATTGGTAGGTTTAATTAAACAATGTTGTTAAGGCAACAAGTCGTAAAATTACTTATTACCACAGTTTCACATTGCCATTCGTTACAATTTACTGAACTAGAAACAGAAATATCAACATGTAGTAACAAATCTTTATGGCATAGAACACAAATACATACAAATGTAAATGAACAATACGCACCGCATTATAGTTGGTAACATGCTTTATTGACGTGACAAAAACAATGAGAAACATGTACTTCGGCACAGAAGCCGGGCAACGTCTACATAACTGTACTTGTTCTCTAGCACATAACACATTGATCTAATACACAAAGTCAACACTTTTCACACGCTTACCTGTCTTCAACGTGGGGTATACATTACGATGGGACTTGAAGTGACCGACTTCCGAATCCGAAAGTCTTATTTCACCCTCACCACTTCCTAGATGCTCACTAGACCATTTGTGGAGAGCGTAGACTAAAAGTAACAGCACTGAACATGCAGCCGCCATGCGGATTATCCTACCACGTCGTACGTTAGTGATTCTCATTTTTATTATTTGTAGAAATAACACATAACAAAATTACTTTTAAAACGGAGTTATTGGAAGCAAGCACAATTTTGCATCGACAATCAGCAGGCGACAAAACGCGAATGACACATGAATGACAACGTCAACAATCGTTACGTTTCATTTTACGTTACTTAGAAACCAATCTGGAAGACAATGTAATATCTTAAATATTACATTAAATATTTTCACAACAATGATATAATTACTAAAATTTTAGACTTATTTGATCATACTTTTTCCTAAGTAAATCACTAAAAACCGATTTATACTAAGGATGTATGTGTGAATTGTATAACTTGACAATGATGTATAATATGTCATTTTTTGTCCGTTGTATGACGTAAAGACAAACCAGTTTCAAGTTTGTTTGAAATTTGAATTCTTTTTGTGTGTTGAGTTGTTTTTAAGTTATATGTGTGCTTGTTATTGTGAATAATATTGAAATACATTAAAATTATTACAATCCTTATTATCACATTATAGTCCTTAGAAATATCGTGTACAACCATGGAGAAAAGTAAGTAATTACTATATGACATTCCCATCTAAACAACTACAATTTCTGTATTTTTTATAAATGTTGTTTTCTTTGCAGCACAAGACGTATTTACGATAGAGAATTTCTTAAGCAATTGGAATGGGTACTTTTCCGATTGCCAACTAACGGCAGCCGACCTGAAGACACCACACGCCGTGATGGGCGCCTTGTTTCAGATTATCGGTAGACTTGGCATAGATATTGATGCTGTACTCGCAGTTAGTATAATAATAATAATATCAGCCCTGTATTATATACTTGCCCACTGCTGAGCACGCGCCTCCTCTACTACTGAGAGGGATTAGGCCTTAGTCCACCACACTGGCCTAGTGCGGATTGGTAGACTTCACATACCTTCGAAATTCCTAAAGAGAACTTCTCAGATGTGCAGGTTTCCTCACGATGTTTTCCTTCACCGTTAAAGTGAACGATAAATTCACAAAGAATACACACATGATTTTTTAGAAAAGCCAGAGGTGTGTGCCCTTGGGATTTGAACCTGCGCACATTCGTCTTGGCAGTCCGTTCCACACCCAACTAGGCTATCGCCGCTTACAGTTGGTATTTTATTGATTTAAATCGGAGATTTATGATTATATAGAGTGTATATTGGTACGATTTTCATACAAAAAAATGCGCTCATGCGACGGTTACTCTATCTATCATGAAATAGCAAAATACTAATGTTAAATATTCCATATATTCTCCATATTGTTATTTGCACATTTTTAATTGTCATTTAGCATATATAATGTATTATTTTTGTATTGTCTTGTCAACCAGACATTACAAATAAAACAATTACTTCTTAACAGATTGGTAATCACTTTCGGAGCACAAATTTGGTCAATGTTTGAAGCTGGCTGTTATTTACAGTTTTGCCTGTATGTAATTCTGTTTCTAATAAAACTTGAAATTTAAATTGCATACAGTCTAATTCCTATTACAGTGCACCTTTTTATATTTATGAGGAGTAATTCTTATGAAACTTTAGATATACTCATCATAGTAAACAAATCATATGAAACTATTGTATTAAAATTACAGCCACCACCACAGGATATGCACAATGACAACACAATGTACTATTGGGACTTGCTTCCTGTCATCAACATGACTCGAGTCATCAACTATTTGGTGCTGGACAAGCCTGCCTCATCATGCCAAGTGTTCACTGCCAGCATCATAAACCTCTTGCAACCAACAGCAGCAACATCCCACTCTATACTTGCACTCATGTATAATCTGATGCTGTTCAATGAAGACAAGCTAGGTCACATCGCTCCGCACGAGCAAGAGTTGTTTGAGAAAACTAATCAGGTATACTAATAGTATAATGATATAATGATGTTTGTACCATCAAATTTCTTATCCTACGCTGGTGGTATTAATGTAACAATATTTTCTAGGAGATGCTTAAAACTGTTTTTTAGTTGTCCAACATCTTTCCATTCTTTTGGTGTTCTTAATTCAAGACAACACACCTTTAACCAAATATGGTTATGAAATCATGATAAAAATATTCTAATGAACTACAATGACCAGGAATGATCTGGTCTAATCATTGTGTCATTGACATTTCTCTTACAAATTTTGATCTAAAAGAACTTTTTATGCATGAGTTAATTTATAATCTCAATATAATTTGTACACTATGCTGCAATGAAACTGAAAGTTGTTCTTTATTAGAACAATTTCTTATGGAATATTTAAAACTGTACATGGACAAAAGAATATTTCACATTTGACAATTGTTAGTGGTCTTCTGTATGAGTCAGGGTTTATTATTTACTACTTATTATTATCAACCTGTATCTTATTTTAGGTTAAAGCACTAGAAGATCATAAGAACAAACTGTTGGTAAGGCTGAATGAACAAGCTGAAGAGAAAGGAAAACGCGCTCAGAGATTAGAAACGGTAACAAAGTGTCAATACAAACAAATATGTTATGATGGTATTATGTATGAATGCCTTATTGGCATAGTTTTTATTGCACATGCGGTACACCTCTTTGCGATCCCAGGTTCTAATCTTGGATAGCAGTGACATTGGCTTATTCTGCTCAGTACTAGCTGGCAGTCTAATTTATACAGATATGGCAATAGGCTTACCCTCCATCACATTATGGGATAGAATATATATGAATAAAGTGGATGCCATAGATGCAGCTTTGCCCCATTCCCCCCTTCAGGGATAGATGCATGAAATGTGTTTTATTTTGTTGCATTATATAAGAACAAAATTATGTATGTTAGCTGAAGTAGAACCAGAAATTCACATTTTGTAAAAGTTTTAATTATTTTGGCTCATAGAGTAGTTACATTTGAGATTTTGCTTATATTTTTTAGCATGAACAAGATATACAGCAGTTTGAAGAAGAGCTCAAACAAGAGAAAGAGATTTACGATGAAGAGAAGCAAGAATTAGAGGCATTAATAAAAGAGAAGAGGCAGATAGATATGTTATTAGAGCAGAAGAAAGGGCACAGAGACGCATTGCTTGCAGAAATAGCTCGGAACAAGGCCCTAAGGGTCTATGATGCAGAGGACATTAAGGCACAAGTGGAACAAGTAGCACAGAATGTGAAGGAAGCAGAAGAAAAATTAGAAAACCTCAGGGCGACATTGATGCAAAAAGAGAATAGTTTGAAAAACTTGCAGACTGTAAAACCCAGTTTGGATGTTGCAAACAATTTGTTACACGACATCATGAAGCTGTCCGATAGTTTAAAGTGAGTTTTATTGATTCTATTAATGTAATATTAATTTATTGTGAAAATTTGTTATTGTGAATTTTTTTATGATTTTGGATTTTCCCAGTGAGCCTACAAATCTATACTATTATATAAAGCTGAAGAGTTTGTTTGTTTGTTTGAACGCGCTAATCTCAGGAACTACCGGTCCAAACTGAAAAAATCTTTTTGTGTTGGATAGCCCTTTGTTCGTGGAGTGCTATAGGCTATATATCATCACGCTATACCCAATAGGAGCGGCGCAGTAATGGCTAATCTCAGGCACTACCGGTCCAAACTGAAAAATTCTTTTTGCGTTGGATAGCCCTTTGTTCGTGGAGTGCTATAGGCTATATATCATCACGCTATACCCAATAGGAGCGGAGCAGTAATGGCTAATCTCAGGAACTACCGGTCCAAATTGAAAAATTCTTTTTGCGTTGGATAGCTCTTTGTTCGTGGAGTGCTATATGCTATATATCATCACGCTATACCCAATAGGAGCGGAGCAGTAATGGCTAATCTCTGGAACTACCGGTTCGAACTGAAAAATTCTTTTGTGGTGACTCTTCCTTTGTTTTGGAGTGCTCTAAGTTATATATCATCACGCTATGACCAATAGGAGCGGAGCAGTAATGGCTAATCTCAGGAACTACCAGTTTGAACTGAAAAAATCGTTTTGTGTTGGATAGCCCTTTATTTGTGGAGTGCTATAGGCTATTTATCATCACGCTATGACCAATAGGAGCGGAGCAGTAATGAAACATGTTGCAAACACGGAGACAATTTATTAGTTTTGAGAGCTTCCGTTGCGTGCGCTGCGTAAACGGTTAAAGTTATGCAACAATGATGTATGACGGGATTGTTCCTCTTAAAAAGTTCTAAAAAATATATTATAAAACATAGTCCCCTGCTGCATCTGTCTGCCTGAACGTGTTAAACTCAAAAACTACCCAACGTATTAAGATGAAATTTGGTATGGAGTCAGTTTGAGACCCTGGGAAGAACATAGGCTCCCGGAAACCACTACTTTTATAACGGAAAACTTTAGCCTGAAAAACTTTATAACGCGGGCGGAGCCGCGGGCAAAAGCTAGTAGTAAATAAATTTAGATACAAATTGGCTCACATCAAGTACTAATTATTTAGTAACTGGATGTTTGTTTTCGTATTCTGCCAGGCACATAGTTTAAAAATAAAGTAGGCTTCCGAAACTAGTAGCCAGTTTTGTAATGTTTTGATTCCAATTCCTTTACTAAAGAATTGTGTTTTTAATTTGATAGTAGTATATTGTTACACATGAACACAGATGTTATAATAGTGATGTAAGATAATATCTATTACTTGTAATTTTACGTTTGATTATTTGTAGAGACATCGAGAGTGGCGACCTTGATTCCGACAGTAAAGAGGGCGAGCTAGAGGTTCTAAGCACAGAGTTGAGTGAGCTGCAAGTACAACTGTGTGAACTGCAGACTGCCCGGCACGAGGCGAGCCTCAAGCGACAAGAGGCGCAGGCCAAGCGACATGAGGAGAAAACATTTGCATTGAGGTATTTTAACCACTTTTCTATGAACACAATTAGCCTCTTGTAATACGAACTACGAAGTTATTGCTTATCGTACCACGGCAGGCGCATAAATAGATATCTGTTCTTTGAATGCTGAAATTTCATGTGATATTAATTGTTACAATAATGTTACATTGTAAAAAAATATTTAGTTTATACGAATATATGAAAAGTTTGTTTGTTTTGTATAGGCTACTTTTTAACTCTGGAGAATTATTGACCCCCGAAAAATTCATACGAGCAGAGCTGCAGTCAAAACTTTTATAAGAAATAAGCTTTTGCCCGCGGCTCCGCCCGCGTTATAAAGTTTTTCAGGCTAAAGTTTTCCGTTATAAAAGTCACGCTATATATTTTCCCGGGAGCCTATGTTCTTCCCAGGGTCTCAAACTGTCTCCATACCAAATTTCATCTTAATACGTTGGGTAGTTTTTGAGTTTAACACGTTCAGGCAGACAGATGCAGCGGGGGACTTTGTTTTATAATATATTTTTTTAGAACTTTTTTAAGTGGAACAATTCCGTCATACATCATTGTTGCATAACTTTAACCGTTTACGCAGCGAAGGCAACGGAAGCTCTCAAAACTAATAATGTTCCCCGTTTTTGCAACATGTTTCATTACTGCTCCGCTCCTATTGGTCATAACGTGATGATATATAGCCTATAGCACTCCACGAACAAAGGGCTATCCAACACAAAAAGAATTTTTCAATTTGAACCGGTAGTTCCTGAGATTAGCTATTACTGCTCCGCTCCCATTGGGTATAGCGTGATGATATATAGCCTATAGCACTCCACGAACATAGGGCTATCCAACGCAAAAAGAATTTTTCAGTTTGGACCGGTAGTTCCTGAGATTAGCGCGTTCAAACAAACAAACAAACAAACAAACAAACAAACTCTTCAGCTTTATATAATAGTATAGATAAGAAAGTGTGTTTTTTTCACGGAGTGACAGAGCAGGGCATTTTTTTTAATTAAGGCGAGTCCCAGTGTCTACTTTTTTTGCGGGAACTTGCGTGGTTCTCAGATGAGTTTTAATCCATGCCAAGGCTTACATAAATGGAATAATAAGATGTGGGCCAATATAAAATTAAATTATTTTTTTTGCATATTTTAGGACACTGTTTATTGATTTACAATATGCTTTTAGCGCATTAAGGGAGGCAGAGGAAAAAGACAAAAAATCTCGTGAACGCTCCAAAAAGGACACGCAGCGTACAGAAGAAATTAAGGAATTGCTTACCAAATACGAAGCAGAGAAGTCTAAGGGCATTGAGGAGCTACTGTCAATCAAGAATAAGTTTTGTGCAGAGGTAAATTTACTTGAGGTTCTGTCGCCGAATGGCTAAATACAAGTTATTGCAAGGTATACTTTCTAAATATTACGGAAATACCCATACTCCGGTCACCTCTTTGTTTATTAAGGAGGCTTTCTTGATATGTACATTTATACATATATGAGAAAGATGAAATAAACGTTAGTGAGAACAATAGTTTATTTAATAATAATAATTGTGTTATGTATAGGTGACACTTTCTCTCGCAACATATGGTACAAACATTGTTGGTTTTTGTATGATCGTCAGAAGCTCTAATGCTTTGCAATGTTCAGATAGTTTGATATCACGATTTAAGGAAGATTTTGAATGCACCTGCACTTAATAATAAAATAGTTTGTTTTATTTTTTATTGTTACAACTTTTTTGTTTTCAGTTAAAATCTGCAGACGACATTTTATTGAAGAAAGCAATGGAAGTAGAGAAAAGGATTGGAGATAAATTACGTCATCGGCGCTCGTAAAGTTTAAATTATGCAATGTTTGAAGTTTTAATCATGTTCATATTAAAGCTAAATAATAAACATTTTGTAAATTTTATTTATATCTGTTGTCCAGTAGGTCATCTCGTTACCAAACATTTAATTTCGCGCTGTTTTATATTGTACGGGTGATGTGCTGGGTATTTACAAAACATATTTCGGTTGTTTCTCCATAAAGAACCTATTTGATAAAAAATATATGATTATTTACTTGCATATTTTATCTACGCGACGCTCCATGTAATTCGACTAACAGCAGTTACCACGTTTGACTAATTAGGTTTTTCTCATATTCGAAATATAATTCGTAAATTAAAATTCACACAATTTTAATTCATGCGTCATATTAACAATTAGCATTAGCATGGTTATTTATGATACTTATAAAATTAATTCGAAATGGCATTAAATGCCATATTTTTTTTGTGGTGGTACGCGGTGGCACGCAGTGCCTCCCCAAAGGAATTTTCGGAAATATCGAATAAATTGCCATTAAAAAGTACAGGAAGAAAAGGGGGTACAAACAAGTATAGACTTAAAACTTTCTAGAATTTACGTATCCTCTGAAAAGAAGAGCCAAAATACGGCCTGAGTATACCTAATACCTAACATTACTCAAACTGCGGCCGTTCGGCTTGCTAAAATCTTAAATAACTCAGTGTCTTGACACTTTCATAACAAGATATTGAAAGATAATTATTAATTACTTTGGGTGACTGTGACTGTGACTGAGTTTACTTATGTAATTAATATGAGAGATTACATTTTTCATAAATATTTATGTAGTTTAGTAGTTCATTATTTATAGTGATTTCTGTTATTATTATTATTTGTTTTCCTTTCTTTTTTGTATTGTCTGAACTTTGACTTGACTTTGAACTAGTCTAAAAAAAATAGTTACTATAACAGGTTTGTTATGGATGCGCGATAAATAATCTAAACTTAATACGCATCCTAAATCGGCTTCATTAAGATATGGTATAAGCGCATGATTTGTAAATAAACACATAAAATAACAAAAAAAAAATATAAAATATTTAAACACATTGGCGAAATACTTCTAAAGATTACTTACTGCTTTACTTTTTTTTCTTTATTCGGGCACGTCACAGTGTCCCCACTGCTCTTGATGGTAAGTGCAGTTAGGTTTAATAGAATGTCGACTGACAAACATGGTTACCCCTCGGCAGTCGGCAGAAATACAAGTTGATCCCGGAACGCGACACACATGGTCCTCTAAGGCATGTCAATCTGTGCCAAAGCGATTCAGGATCCAAGTAATTCGCGTATAAGCCGACAACCGCGGGTTTGTGTTGTACGTAATGAGAGTACAAAAAAAAAGTATTATGAACCTTATAAACACACGTACTGATGACGTTGCAATGGACATTGCTTAACATTGAATTTCTTAACATTTTCGCTTATAACTTTTTTATTTATAGTTCTAAGACAAAAAGTTACTGGACCAAAGTTGTAGAGAATTTAATTTGCAACAAAAAATGTTTATATTTTTTTGTCAGATAAATAGTTTAAGAGATACATCGTAAAAACCATTTCAACCCCTATTTTCAAGATGGCGGCCGTGGGACAAGGGTGGCGACCCCACAAACTTGGTTTTAGCTTTACACTGACCCCCCCTACACATCAAAAAAATAAAATTGCGTCCTCTAAAAAACGCAAGGGAAGACCTAAAAAATGTAACATTTCAATGGACTAAGTAACACATTTCATTGTGACAGTGTGAACGTAAGAGTTAGTTAGTGTGTTCTTTGTGCACACCAACGCATTTTTCCATTGAACAATACTGATAATAATTTGATAACACGCATTAAAAAACGGGGAATTACTTAAAGATCGCTAATTGTTTTGAATAACGATATGTTATTCTATTTAAGTGATCTCAGTTTGTATCCAAGGCTGATGAACTTTTGACTCTAGAAATATCAAATAGGTATCTATAAGGAAAGTGTTGACTATTTTGGTAAGTTGTAGATTTATATTGTAAAATTATTAGGATCATGTAAGTACTTACCTGTAGGCGACTAATAGGAGCCGCCGAGTCCGCTCTTAGCGTACGTTGTGCACATCTCGCAAATAGTGATGACCCCGGGATGGACGGCAGCGTGGGAGGTGGGCCTCATGCTGCCGTTGACGCCGAGAGCGTCCTTCGGTTACGCGGGGGCTTCTGAGACTCCCCCCCCATAGGAGACGGGCCGCAACAGGCGGCACCGCGCAGGCACGACTGCGGACGAAAACTTAGACATTTCCGTCAGAGGAAGCCCAGTCGTCCCTAATGCGCCGAAGAGGGCTACCGCGGAGTTTTAGTTGGTATGCCGGGCGTTATAGGTTATATAGGTTAGGGACTCGGCCCGGCGGTCACCCGAAGGTCAAGATCATATCCGGGCGGCTCAACGCCGGGTCGTAAGGCACAGTGACCCTAAGATAACTGCTCATTCCCCCTCCCGAAGGCTGGGCGGTAGTCGTAAGGCACTTTCTTCGCGAAAACAAAAAAAAAGGTATGTCAATTAAAATAAGTATATTAACGTTTTAACTTTCGGAATATTTAAATTTTGAAGTCATGATTATATCATCGCAATACCTTTAGAATGGACCTTAATTAACGGGATACTTGAGCAAAACGGAGTGCTTGAATCGTATTTCAGAAGCTAAGTATTTATTCGAAATTTATAATAAATACAGAAAAACTAAAACATAATACAATATGTAATTTTTTCATAGGTTGTTTATTTTTTTTTATAATGTGGGTATTTTGTCATTGAATTCATAATTAAATGCCGCTAAAATTATTCATTCCCTGCATCTCTTATTAAAGTATACATCATTTTAATTTACATCTAATGCTATTACACGAACAATTAATAAAATGTTTTGGTAAGTAGGTAGAGACATTTTTTCTAAAAGACAAATAGATTTCTTATTAAAATTATTCATAATCCTTGCATAGTTCGTTCCGAAAGTCGGGAGCCGACAAATATGGAATGATTTGCTCAAGGCTGTTTGCTTGGGGGAAGGCCTTAAGTACTTCATCGTATTTCAATAAAATGACCCTGAGGAGGTCATTGCTCCTAAATTTCGGGGATGTCCTGTAGGTACAACATACATAGATCCTTTGGACCAAAGCTTATTATAGAAGTTTAAAGTTCAGATCCAGTTTATGAGCCCTTTTATGTTTATTGAACGAACTAGAGTCTAAAAAATTAAGTTGTACAATTAAAGAATTGGGATATTTCTTGTATGCTATTATTTTGTGATACCAGAATGTGTTAAGTGGGTGTAACATCGCCTTATATGGCAATCAATGTGTTAAAACAAAAGGCATCTACCTATATTTTGTAATCTGCTATTCGGTGTGTATAAAGAGCATAAATCTATAAATTTATGCACGTCTGGTTTCTAACTATTATCAGTCGCGTTGAGGAAGTTACAAAGTGGGGTTGAGACTAGCAAGAAAACTTACAGAAGTTGTATACCGCAAATATTTTTACTGTGCAAACTATCTCGGTAACCTAACCTCCAAATTTAAACTTGCCCGAATTGCACCAACTCGTATGTGTATTGAATTGTTGAAATATTGTCGCTAGTGTGAATGCTTTTGAAAGTATTTACGGAATATGTTGCTTCAAGAAATTGCTAGTCTAAACTCATGATGGTAATATGATCATTTAACATTTAGTTCCGCACAATTAAATTTGTCCATGTTTACGTATGTAGGGACTTCACTATTAATTACTTTTCCTTGTAATAGTTATCGTATTAACGTTAGTTCTTATACAAGGATACAGGAAAAAACTTTTTTTAAAACACCGTTAAATTTTTTGAGTAATCGCAAAATTCCCCTTAGCGAAAACTCGTCGGTGTAGTGGCGTCCTAACGCTTGGTGTCGGCGCGTCCTTGAGGTTTTGGGTGTAGAACAAGAATTATAAAGTGCATCTAAAATATACCTAAATCAATTTCCATTATGTACTTAATCAAAATTGTTTATGATGCACACTTTAGTTTTTTAAGGGACAAAAATACAGATAGGGCTATAGGTATACTGCTAACTAAGTATATTATGAACCAATGAAATGTTAACTTAAATGTTATTATATTTGATGCAAGTCACACAGAGTTTCGATTGTGTCGTGACACAATGCGGTGCGTCATCTAAGAAATTAACCACTACGCTGGATTCAGTTCTTTCCTGTTTCTTGTTTGTGGTTAGGTCACCGTTTAGGGGATTTTTATTTTTTGTTCATATACTCTCAAACTCAGTTGAAACGTCTTTTGGCATCAATTAGATTGAAAATGGTATTTTTAAATATATTGCTAAGTGTATGTTTTAACATAAGATATTAATTTTTAAATTAGGTCACAGTCGGGGCATTAGACGATACAAACTGATAATTATCTATTGATTGATATCGTTAATATAATTTGTTGAATATCTGTCAACGAACAAATTATTTCACACAGATTGAATACATAATATAATTGTTATCTTGTTATATAAAATTGGCATAGGAATAAGGATATGTTTAGTTATGTGAAATAATGTTCTTGCGATTTTTCTTCTTTTAGTTTAGGAATCGAAATTTGACGAATTTAGTTATTATTTGTAAAAAAAAAGTAATTGTAATTCAGTTAGGTATACCAAAATGGATGGACGTCAAGTCAACAAGTACATAGTGGCCTATTTTCATGGCAGGGGACATGGTCAAGTAATAAGTCACCTCATATTATATAATGAAAGTCGCCTATATAAACCTCTAAGGTATAAATGCCACTGTGGATCTTGGAAGATGTAACATTTGGTCCGGTTCCATGTTACAAGAGGCGTTACATAAGAAACATATTTTGTATTAAGTGGTGCTAGCGAGATCGTCGCTTATTCGCATTACGAGATTAGATAGTAAGTATGGATATAACACCCGGAGTTGAATACCATATGGACCTTGTGGAGATTAGACAGAATTTCAGACTAAAGAATTGTCATAGCTCATATGATAGAACCCTTTCGCTTTATATCTGAAAAATACGTTTTTTATTCCTAATTTTGTATCCCACTTTATTATGAAGAGAAATGAAAAATATATTTCTAACTTCGCACTATTTGATAATTTCGTTACGGGTAAAGACTAATTAGTGTTCTTCCAGGGTCGCTGAGCATCACCGCTTGGTATCAGAAAGTACGTACAGCTGCTAAATCTAGCTTTCAGGAGTTGCAATGGTGGGTGTGAGGGCGCGATGGTCTCTCTCCTGCATGAACTATAAGTATATTAACACAATATACCTATATACGGCTGAAAGATTATTCATGAATTCTGCGTAACAAAATAAATATCAGTTACTCAACCAACCATATTTTTCACTTGCTATCAATTTATTTATTAACCACTCAAAAGGAAGAAGTATTGTTTACAATGTCGTAACATATTCATTAGTCACATAACAAACAAACCGTAGTCTTTATCAATATTAACCAGCAAAGTTGTCCCTATTAATTGAAAAATAAAATAAAAATAATAATTTATTAAGGAGTTTTTGCTCATCATATTTAGTAGTGAAATGTATGTAAAAAAAAATTGACACCCAAAGGCTTTATTTTGTAGTAGGTAGTAAGGACAAATTAATGGACGTTGTAGCTGAAATATATTGGAATAATCTCCGAAATCACATAAAGCCCAAATCAATATTATTGGACAACTGTTTAATTCCTTTAAACAGTTGTCCAATAATGTTATTTTTCGAGAAGCATTTGGGCTATATCTAAGTAATAAAGATCTCTGTTCTGCTTTGCACTAACTATATACTTTCTAATGATTTTGTATTATAGGATTCATAGGCGATCTCCCACAATGAATACTTCTGTGATAATAACCTACATATATAATACTTAGATAGTTCCCTGATTTATACCTAATCTAACGCAAAATTATAACTGCACGCAAACTTGCACGTGGACAAGGAAGTAGGTTATATTATCAAAGTAATCGGTAGTGGTTGTTATCATTAATAGCATATTATTGCAAGTTAATTTGATTGGCATAGGAAAAGGATTATCCATTCGAGAAACTTCATACATTGATTTTTTTGATATAACACAATGCTAGAACACACTGCATAGCAGACGGCCGCTAAACCAAAGGCGCTGCAATTGGAATGTCTGTGACATCCACCGTACTCCCATGCCTTGGTTCTACAGATTAACTCTTTTACCGTAATTTGGATAGCTTTGAACGAGGAAAAAAATTCGACTCCGATGTGGTAGTCTGAACTGGCCATCAGACAGTTTATTGATTCTCGCAACTATGGTTTTTTTTTGGCAAGGGATCAATTAATTCCCTTTGAGATGGCAAAAGTGCATCGACAACAATGGTGCTTACTTTGAAGAGTTAATTATATTTTCCGAAAAAATGACGATTTAGTATTCCTCCTATACAATATGCCAATTTAATATGTAAGGATCTAATATAATCATCTAAAAATACCACATGAATCATGGATGTATTGCCGGTATTATAAATGAATCTCTTAAAGGAATAGAAATTAGAGAAGGGAGGCTCTACGACTATGAAAAGATTTATTATTTTAAGATTCTCAGTTTGTGCGAATATTTTTTGTTAGACTCATATCCTAAGTTTTTTTTTACCAGAGTTTTTTAATACTTTAGAAAACGGAAAGACTTCTTTGAGTTTTGCGCGGCAAGAGCGAAGTCAACAACCGTGGTTTTTAGTGTCTGCGATACGATCTGCAATGCAATAAAAAAGTCATTGGTATATTAAAGGACTCATAGTAATGGTATATAATCACCTAAAAATGAGAGAATGATTTTTGTCATATTTCTACTGTAAGAAAATGATATTTGGTTGAAAATCTAGGATTGTAACTGTCGAGTAAGTAGGTACAGACTTATGCTTTGCTCATCGAGGTATCGAACTCGTGTTTGCACAAACATTGCAAGTTTTATCGATTGAGTAAAGAAAGTCTTGAAATAATGATAAATAATAAATACGTGCAATGAACTGCCATAAATATTTGCGGAAGACTAATAAATTTTAACTACCTCGGTGGCATGTTTGTATGTGCGCGGTATGACCACAGTTCGAATCCCGGGTCGGGTAAACTAATATTGGGACTTTCTTGCCAGTATCAACCTGGAATTTGTGCTCGATATGGCGATAGGCTCGCCGCCTATCACAGCATGAGACTGAACACAAGCGCAAAGTGGGTGCTCTGTTTGTACGTCTGCCTTAACCTTCGGGGATAAAGTCGATATGTGATTGTTTTTTTTTACTAATGATAAGTAATGTTTATGTTATAGAGTTAGGTATCATTATGTAAGTATACATACACATGGACACTATGCTGCGAAAGCACAGGCTTGATTTTCATTTACGTGAAGTACTTACTATGTAACAGATAATTTTTAACGGGGACTATATCAGCAGCAGTTTCTCCAGAATGACATCACGGATCTAAAACCATTCAACTAAATATCGAATATTATATAATCGAGCAAGGGTTGGGCTCTGCGAAGCTTAGAGCTGAGAGAGCTCACCCCACGCTGTTGAATTTGCAAATATGAAATTTTAATGACATAGAAGACTTTTAGTCTGTTAGTTGTGGCCGGGAGAACGATTATTTCCGTTATAAAACGCATATTACCTATTTATATGTTTATTTTTGGCAAATTATATTTGAAACAACTTTTATTTTCAGCTCTTGTAAGGTATGGTATAGGTATTTTAGGTTTTATGTGTACATCGTTATTTTTTTAGAAGATACTATATTGACTAGTTACTGCTGGCTCACTATTAGGAACAATATATGTTATGCATTCTTATAATTATATTTATCACATGATTCTATGCTATATCTTAAGATGAATAAAGGGGTAACCATGGATTATTGTTCTTTCTATTTTTATAAATATGAGAATTTAAAATCTCATTTTTCCAATATAAATAAAAAATACCATAGAACCTTGTGCTAGTAAGCCTACGATATTTTAAAACATAATTGATTTAATCATTAGCATGTATTCTTTTACAGTGTAAGTTAGGTACTAATTAAAAGATTATTAATTAATAAGTTACTAGTCCATAGCTACAGTATTTAAAAACAAACAAAGACATTAATGTAATCTGGATAATACGCTTTCTGTGTAAAACCAAATCCCAACACTAATGTTATTAACAAAGCGCATCACTGAAACATAAACAAACAGATACGCAGGAACCCCTTTTACAATACACTGCAATACGAGGACAATAATCTATCTATGAGCGCGTATAAAAGCGATCCATTGCGTTCAATTACTCATACGGTTCACAGTCTTGTTGCCGACGACTTCTCAATCATGTATAAGCTAGTGATCTTCGCTCTTTTTGCCTTCGCATATCACAGCGAGGCTAAACACTTCAGCAGGTGTGAGTTGGTACATGAGCTGAGGAGACAAGGCTTTCCTGAGAATTTGATGAGGGATTGTGAGTATTGAAATTTAAAAGTTTTAAATATCGAATTCTTTACCGGTAATAAAATTACTAGCCGCTTGCTGTTATTGTTTATGTTTTTAATATTTTAGATCGTGAAATTAAGAACTTATTTGCTTTTTTTTTCGTAATAATATCCAAATACACGTATCATTATTTCTGTTATAAGTTTACTTTAACTCATTCATTGTAACCGCTAATTTGAGCTGGAATGGATAGTGTAGAAATCAGGGTCATTGTATGTCGAGATATCGCATAATTAGGTATACATTTGTTTTATCGTACAACCAAGTTACTTATTTTTTGTTTATTATTCATTTATTTTGATATTGGTTCCATCCACGACTTATGCATTAAATTATTTATAATTTCAGGGGTGTGCCTCGTGGAGAATGAGAGCAGCAGATACACGGACAAAGTAGGTCGCGTGAACAAGAACGGTTCCCGAGACTACGGACTATTCCAGATAAACGATAAGTACTGGTGCAGCAACGGAAGTACTCCCGGCAAAGACTGCAATGTCAAATGTAGTGGTGAGTACATCATTAACTCGTCAGTTCACTCCTGTTACGGAAATCTTGATAAAAGTTAGAGTTCTATAACTAATTATACTATTTAATGTCTTTGATATTAGTAAATGATCATCTAGTTCCACTGATACGATTCAACTTAAATTTTGACAGTTAATTTCGGTATATTCACATCGGTACGACTTTATGATTGTTAACTTTTTCGAGAGTACCATCTCGAGCCATGAAAGTACTCTACTGCGTCTGAGATTTAGAAATACTATTTCAACTGCTGCTATGAATCGAAATGATATTTTCGTTAAAGCTTTCCTTGACATCGTAAGATAAAAATTGACACAACTTATTACATAATCCCTTACATTAACATTGCGATTAATGCATTAGTAAGTATGTAGATATGCAATTATATGATAAAATGTTGTGAATTTGATAATATGACACATGATAAAGTGTTGGCACTAAGCAACAATTATCAACTACAAGCTATTTTCTGAATATAGATGTTATTGACAACGAATGTAGATGACATAAACCAATTTTAATTCCAGACTTGCTGATTGACGACATCACCAAGGCATCGACTTGCGCCAAGAAGATATACAAACGCCACAAGTTCCAAGCGTGGTACGGATGGCGCAACCACTGCCAGGGCTCCCTGCCTGACATCAGCTCCTGTTAGATATCTCGTCAGTGAAGATCAGAGACAGTCCTGAAACCCATCGTAAATATTTCCACCTCCTCAGTATCTTCTATTCCTTTAATTTCGCAACAGTTTAAAATTAATTCGCGGATCTACACCACTTGGTCTTCTAAAATGATTGCCGCTGTTTGGCCTGGTTTACAGAAGTTGCAGTTGTGAAAGAGGGATACTTCCACCTTTAAGCATGTCGTCCTTGGTTACAAGCCTTTGGCGATATGGCTCATTTAAATTCAAATCTCGCGCGCACTAAACATGTAAAACTGTTTTTACACTCATCTTACCTAGAACCGGCTCTGATCTTATTAATATATCATGTGCTATATTTTAGAAGGTGGATATACAAACGCCTGTTTATTCTCGAAACGCTTATTTATCGAATAAATATATTTTTATACAAATTTTGGATTTTAATTTATAGCTCCTTACTGTTTAGCATACTATATTTGTTGGATATTGTATTCGTTTATAAGGCTACCTTGACTAGGAGCCTATCAGCAACACTTAATCAATCAATTTACATTTAAGGTTAACTATGAAATTATATTAAACTATTACTCTAACGATTCAACGCTATTTGTGATTTTTTTGTCGCTTAGACTTATTTTAACAAACGTGGTAATACCCCGGAGGGTTACTGCAATGGTGATTTTGAATTCTGATATGATGAGCGTTAATACTAGTAGCAGTGGCATTTGGCGAAGTCAGATCACACTAAAAAATGTTTCAAACTACACATTTATCGACAGGCACATTCGATAACGAGTAGTTTGTAAACAGGTTGATAACGAGCCATAAGATAAGGTAATGGAACCACTGATGGCCCCCTTAATTTTAAATTTTTCATGGAATTGTTTCAGTTAAAAAATATTAAGAAAAACCTTTGATTAAATTGTAACATTTCTTTACGTATAATAAACAAAATTATCAGGAAATCGTAATTTGTTACTTAACTCCAAAAAAGAAACACTACTTTGGCTTGGCTATGCCTCTGGCATTGCACTGCCAGGGGCGACGGATGCTGCTTACCATCAGAATGACTCCTCACTCGTTGGAATACTACGGCAATAAAAAAAAAAAAATCATATTACACGACTTTATGACACAAATTGACTGTTATAAAATATTAGAAAACGAAAAAAATCAGTTTAAAACTTATACTCGGTTAGTTTGACATAGTGTTAATAAATAAATCCACATAATCGTTTTTGTTGTAATAAAATATACTCTCATATTCTGTCAAAAAACATTCATAAATAACAAATAATGTCGCCAAAAATCCCAGTTTTAGTTTTTGATCATTATGTAGTTAATTTCGAATACGGCGAGTGCGTGAAAGTATGCCTGGCTGAAAGTGTGATGTCGTCGCAACGAATTCTTATAGAGTAATAGTGGTATTAGAGCGTGTGAAAATAAAATTGCATTTTATTGCTATTTATTTTGTTCGAGACTCATTTTTTTATTTAACATCTGCGGTTTGAGAAACTTATTGCAAAGTTTTATTTTAAAGAAGATAAACGTGTGGTTTCATTTAGTAACACAATGACCCTGTATAAACTAAAATCATTGAATAAGAAAATAGAGAATGCAACCCGAATAAATCAAATTAAACAAATGTATACATATAACAAGGATTTATTCTTGGTAGAACTTTTGACCTCAGGTATCGCCGAGACCGGCGACTTCATTGCACCAGAAATATGACACAACACTGAGCAATTTATATTTAGTTTTTATAGCTGCATAAAGTTCTACAAGAAATGATACTGATAGGTTGATAAATAAAAAAATAAATAAAAATAAGTACCAACTATGTTACAAAAAACAATCAACTAGAACTTTGATGATTAAAGATCACCAGTGTCCAATCTAAAAATGGTTTGTAACACAAAATCGTAGTTAGACCGATTTTTTTATTTACCATCACCCTATGTTTATTAGCCTGGCAAAAGTTAGATTATAAAAATAAAACAGACTTTTGGGTGAGCGTCTTAGGCGTTCGCGACCCTGATGAGTTGTTATAGCTACATAAAGTTCTGTTAGAAATTATGCTCATAGGTTGATAAAACCAAAAATGTACCAACTATGTACAAAAACGAATCAACTAGAACGAAAATAAAAAAACATTTTTCTCTGTAGTTTATGTCTTAAATTGATTTTGAAAAGAGCTACACTAGAGTTCTGCCCTGGTAAGATCTGCTTTCCCATCTCGTGGTGAAGTATCTTAATATAGGCAGAATCTAAAATAATATAATGCTGGCGCCACACAAAGCAAATATATTTGAACATTTGTTTGAACTCATGTGTGACACGGGTATTTGCGTATTTGTGCAAAGTTTGTTTAAATGTTTGCGTATTTGCCATTCGGTAACGGTTTTTCGACCACACATCAAAGCGTTCAAAGTTATCGAGTTGCTTGAAGGAGAACCGATTATATGGAAACCTAAAAGTAAAAGTCATAAAAATTGAAATTTGGTCAGTGTCTGTAACTGTGTTCAAATGTGTGGGAAAGTCTTTGTTAAATATTTGTCTGTGTGTGGCGCCAGCATAAGTAGGACATTTTGCAGGTTCAAATAAATTATTTCATTTCATGACCTAGATTGACCCATAGGCTACTTTTAATCCCAGTGCTCAAATTGCTCCCATTGGAAATAATGTAATGTTATAATCTGATGTTTTAAATAGATGGAGTTGGTATAGTACAGGTGGCGCTATTAATCGCGCTATAGTGTTTTAAAGACTTGTAGCAGGATGTATTGACGCGGGCGCAGGCGCGAGCAACACTTACGAGTCCTAAAAAAAAAAACAAAATACGCTGCTAATAATTATGATGAAATATCGATTTGCTCATGTAAACTATAATGTCTAGTACCCAAGTGGAATAGTGCTTGCAAACTGTTACTTAGCGGTAGAAATAGCAATACGGCGGTACCTACTACCTACTCAAGCGAACTCTGGCGTACAAGAAAAAAATACGAGTTACTAACAAAAACAACAAATATTAAATATTGAAATAATGTTAAGACCCGCCACAGTATTAGTATCGCGTTACGGGATCAGCCTGTGTACCTACATTCGGTTCCAACAGGCCGTCATAATTATGTCCACTGTCGACATTCTATTTGGACCCAACTCCACTTATCATCAGATGTACTGTTGGGTCTCTTTGCCGTGCTTGTATGAAAAAAGTACAAGATTGAGCGAGATGCAGTGCTTCGTAATGTTTTTAGTTCAGAGTGATGTGTGCCTCTGCTATAGTGAGCCATGGCACTTATAATCAGGTGAACCATTCATTGTTTTATAATTTAACCATAAACAAAGTTCACGTGTGTTATACTACATTTTACAATTATATAAATAAAAAAGAAATGAAATTTTTAAATTTATTTTCTTTTTAATAAAACGTCGAGAGAAAATTATATCATAAAAAATAATCATACAATCCGAAAAATAATTTTATTTTGATGTCTAACATTCGCGTAATTATTGGAATAATCGTAAGATAAATAATTTTATTGCAACAATAATAATAACTTTATTGCAACAATAGAGCACAGAAATAATAACATTAAAAATTACGTAAATAATAATTGGCATATCTGAGTTAAGCATTTAAATAATTGTCAGAGGTCCCCAAATTGGGCTATGCCTGTATCTTGCCTATAATGCGAGAGTCAAATTTATGAGTAGCCGATAATGCAAAATACATAAATAAAGCGATAAATGAATACCAAGATTTAATTTAGCAACTACGATGTTGGACTTATCGCTAATAATTAGGGGATTTTTCCATTTGTATAAGGCCTCTCTGAAATCACTCGTAATCACTATTTAAAAGAGTTGTATTCGTATTTATACGAGCGTTAAAAAATGAGGGTAAGGCGTTAAATTAAGAAAATAATCAATTAATGTCCAGCATATGATGGCACCTTCTTAGGACAAGAGTCCTGCTCAGATTTTAGTTTTCTTTTTTCAATAATGTTAAATATCCAACGCCGATGATGGTATTTTTTAGTAAATTATTTTCTTCACTTATATTGGAGGTCGCTTAATTATCTTGACTTATTTTACTCTAACTAATATTATAAATGCAAAATTTGTGAAAATATTTAGATACCATTTACCACTGAACGGATTTAAATGAAACTTTGCACTCCTATAGATCATATCCTAATTTGGCTTATAGAGTACTTACATACATTTTATATTAGTACCTACATTATAATTACAGTAAATATTTGAATTTTTCAATTCGATTTTTTCAACAGATAGTTCTAGTGCCGTTCCGACATCGCTATGGATAGCTATAATCATTTAGAGACTTGTAATAGGAAAGGAATTTCACGCACCTATTCCCTAATAAGGGGAGTGTGTAGATTTCAACTTTTATAATTCTTAATAACAATATTATCCATTAAGGTAAGTTTATATAGAAAAGAGAGCAATAAAAATTTAAATCAGTTGTAGTGTTTTTTTAATATTTATATTTACTAAAACATAAGCGTTAAAGTATAAAAATGATTTCTATATAATTATATTCGTGATATAGAGCCGACCCTACTAGTCATTATTTTTACATTTTACTAAGTAAAATGCGAGGTAGTCGCCAATTGTTAATATAATAATGCTCTAGTTTGCTACATCGATGTCATCTTGATTATTGATGATACGGAAAGTAACAAATATGGTTGTTGTAGGTACGTAGGTCTGGCTCTGTTGTGGATATAAGATTTCTAGCAGGAGCTGATGTTGGGCAGCTCGCCCTGGCAGCGGTTGCGCCATCCGTTCCAGGCGCGGAATCCGCGGCGGTTGTAGATCCTCCTCGCGCAGACCGAGGCCCTCCTAATGTCGCTGGTCAGCAAGTCTGGAATATTAAATGTGTTGTCTTTAATCTTACATCAAATGTAGAATTTTGGAAATTATTATCCTTCACATCATATGAAAGATGCGATGACAAGGCATCAAGAAGAATTAACTAGTTCAAGTGCCATGGGTACAGTAATCCATAGTAGATTTCCGAGATCGGCCTTAGAAGCATGCTTTCAGATAATCTTGTTAAGGATTACACCGATCCTAATTGATGGTAATATTCTCACCGTTGCATCTGACGTTACAGTCCTTGCCAGGTGTGGAGCCGTTGTTGCACCAGTATCTGTCGCTTATCTGGAAAAGGCCATAGTTCCGGGAGCCGTCGCTGTTCACCCTGCTCACCCTGTTTGTGATCCTATTGCTCTCAACCTCAATCAGACAGACCCCTGGAACCATATGATATAATAGTAAAACAAATACAGATGAATAACAAGAAGAGTAATTAATTTTGATTGTAAGTAATTGATTGAAACTATATTTCAGTAGACTTCCCATACTTTAACGCGGTTAATAATGAGGAAATGATCCAAACAGTAGAAACACTGTCCGGAATTGTATTTCGCACGGCACTGCGCCCACCATCATGACATAATTCTCGGTCCCAATTCTACGACTGTTGTTGTAGATGTATGACCAAATTCCACGGTTCTACATTATTTCTGCATTCCTGCCAGTTCGGTTTTAGAATCACACCTAACTTTATGTTGCTTTGTACTATATAAGGGGATGAAAATGACGACTTACAGCACTCATTGTCTTCAATCTCTTATGAATAATGACTTACCCTATGTATAAACTAATAAAAAAAATACTTACAATTTCTCAACTGTGCGTTAGGAAAGCCCTGTCTCCTTAGTTCCCGAACCAGTTCACATCTCGAGAACTGTCTCGCCTCGCAGCTATAAGCGAAGGCTAGGAGGGCTAAGACAATTACCAACTTTACCATGGTTGAAGAGTTGTTTGCAATGGCTCTGTGAGTCGTATGAATAATTGAAAGAAATGTGTGCCTTTTATATTAGCCCTGTGATAGATTGTAATCTACACATTCTATATTATTTGGCAAAAACTCATATTTATTATAAAAGTATTAGAACAGGGTTATCTGTATGTTAGAGATAAAATCTAGTTGAAACATTGTTACACTTAATACTAAACAAGTATTAAAAGTTGGTCAAAGTCGATAAATTAATGTAGGTAAATAGGTTAGTAGCTATTGTATCGTAAGCACGAGTAACAGTATTGTGAAATAACTCAAATATAAAAAAATACTGGACTGTTTATAGGACATCTATATTCATGTGTGACTTCAATACCGCGTTCAGACGTTAGTTAATGTCCATACGTGATATTACTTTATTAATAATGGGACTGTCACCCAAAGGGATTCGCGCCACACCCAGTCCCTAGCAACGGCACTGGATCATAAATAATTGTTATTTTAAATTATGTTAATAATATTTTGTATTGAAATACTTCATTAGTTTTGTAAACTGATACAGTAGTGTGTAGCCAATACTCCCTTTACTAGATCTTATTTGTTTTACTTACATCAAAATATATGAGGGCACTATACTGTAGGGCACGGGGCTTCTCTACTACTGAGAGGGATTAAGCCTTAGTCCACCACGCTGGCCTAGTGCGGATTGGTAGACTTCACACACCTTCGAAATACCTGTAGAGAATTCCTAAGGTATGCAGGTATCCTCACAATATTTTCCTTCACCGTTAAAGCAAGCGATAATACACAAAAAATACACACATAATTATAGAAAAGTCAGAGGTGTATGCGGTGTGCATTTGGGATTTGAACCTATGGACATTCGTCTCGGCAGGCCGTTCCTCACCCAACGCAACTACGCGATCGTCGCTTAAATTTGAATTAATCATACTGTAATCAGTTTAGATCGGAATGTGTTATTTATTGGTGAAATCATTTTGAAAACATAAGTGACGCACACATGCACTCACGCCATACACCCCACCCCGGAGGGATAGGCAGAGGCGCAACAAATGTACCTAAGCACTTTTCGCCAAGGATTTACCCATGATGTGGTAAAGGGCATTTACACGTTTAAGGATAAAATGAATGTTTATGTGTAGTAGTGTTCAAGACATACAAAATAATGTCGAGCTACGTTTTTAAAAAGCAGTCACCTATTTACCCGTAACGTTACTTTCACCAATATAAAATGTAAGTTTCAATGTTTTAACTAATTAGATTTAATCAATAACAGATATCGATAGCCTTATTTTATTCGATAATATCTCTATTACAATATAGAAGATAGATTATAATCAATCATAGTTTTTGTATAAAAGCCATTCATTGCATTCAACTGATCATATTATGGTTCACAAGCTCTGGTAACTTCACCATCATGCACAAACTGGTACTCTTCGTTGGTGTCTTAGTCTTGGTTTATAACAGCGAGGCTAAAAGATTTACGAGATGTGAACTGGTACGAGAATTGAGGAGACAAGGGTTCCCTAAGGATCAAATTAGAGATTGTAAGAATATTGTTATGAAGTAAATAATATACAGTCATATTTGGTTCCTAAAGGAAAGCTAAGCAGAGATGTAACTACTGCCTCTTTTGTAAATGAAAAAAAAACTAAAAAAAATTTGCTGCCCAGTCTATATGTGCAATAGAAAACATCAATTTTACAGTTAATCGGCCTCGTACTAGGTCTACTGATTCTGTAGCGGCGTAAAGGTTGACGCCACTGTAGAGGAACAGATGGTTACGTTCCTCTATGGAAGGGGAAGTTTTCCAGTCAGGCAGATGTTGCGCCTGACCGGCCGTGGCCCCTCCGACGGTTCCTATTCGGAGATGGTATATATGCAACGCGTCGCTCAAATTGTGCAAGCGCGATTCAGGATCGACGTCGCCATCTATCGTTATTGCTGTGTGATATCACTGTAGTTGCGTCACTGCATCGATCCTCTTGGAGTTCCGGCGATGTTGACAAGATGGCGGTGTATGCATCGATTGTACCGCCACAATTCTTTAATTGAAGGATGTCAGTATTCAATTTAAGAACTTTCCTCAGCAAACTCATGTAAAATAATTTTATAATTCCAGGGGTATGTCTTATCGAAAACGAGAGCAGCAGGTTCACGAACAGAGTGAGCAGGATGAACTCAAACGGGTCTCGAGACTACGGTCTTTTCCAGATCAATGACAAGTACTGGTGCAACAACGGTCCCTCTCCTGGCAAGGACTGCAATGTTAGATGCAGCGGTGAGTTATGAATATAATATTATGAATCACTATAGACTAAAGGCCAGTTGCACAACTGCTGAATAAATGTTACTCAACACGTAAATGTATAAGCCTAATAAATATAAAATTCAGAGTTTAAGTTAATACGATAACTCAAATGATATTTACTCCAAACTTATCTAAACACCTATAAGTTTCTCATTTCGACCTATTTCACCACTTACCAACCATTTTGCACATTATATAGTCTGTCAATTGACTAGTCTTGTAATAACGGAAGCTTACATTTTCACGATATTGCAAAACACAAAACAATCCCTTAATTATGTTTCTGTTTTTTTGTGTTAAATAACAAGCACTGTAATTTTTGGCAATTAAGCTTTATAATAATTAGAAGCACCGATAGTTTAGTCGGAGGTGGAAGTGCACGCCGAGACAATAGCCCTGAAAATAAGTAACGTATGTTTTTTTGTGAACCATCACTTGCTTTATCGTTGTAAAACCTGCATACTTGAGGGGTAATCTATAAAAATTTCAAAGGTATGTGAAGTCTGCCAACCTGCACCAAGCCAGCGTGGTGGACTGAGGCCAAAATTATTTTAGTAGTAGAGACTTTCCCGCCCTCACACCCACCACTGCAATTCCTGTAAGCCAGGATCAGCAGTGGCACGCATTTTATGACACCGAAGAGTGAAGCTCGGCGAGTCTCAGGGAAAACTAATTTATGTCATTATCCCGCAACGAAATGAATCACATAGACAGATAGGGAGGAATTGTAAATATTAATTATCCACTCAGTAGTAGAGAAGGCCCGTGCCCAGCAGTGCTTCAGTATACACGAGGCTGATACTATTATTATATTTAAAATAAATTTTATTTCCAGATTTGCTGACTGATGACATTACTGTGGCGGCGACTTGCGCCAAGAAGATATACAACCGCCACAAGTTCCGTGCGTGGTACGGATGGCTTAATCACTGTCAACGCACGCTTCCTAACATCATGTTCTGCTAGATATATTATTTTTAACTTTTTTGTATCATATTATATTCGATTCTAGACATCTCCTTACGACCTACTTGATCATAATTTTTATAAACATCCTTTACTATATCTTTTTGGTGGTGTGGAAGTGACAAAAGTGTTTTAGGAAATATGGTTTTGTTATTTATAGCGATTGCTTTACTTCGTATTCCGGAGCCTGAGTTCATTTATTATTTTATCTTGTTTAGGCACAAAACAAAATTGTAGAAGGAGGACAAAAAAATTTATTTTTAAAGTCATCATGTATCCTAATTACATAATATATGTTGTTATAAATATAAAGGTAAACTTAGTTTTGGTTTTTATTTCTTGCATATCGTAATAAGTTATCGAGAAGCCTCCAGTTTAATTAACATGCACTTTATCCATTAGAGTTTTAAAAGTCTCTCCAATATGCTATCATCTTATGTGAATCATTAAAAAAATCAAAAAACAACATATTTCATAAAATCTAATTATTTTTAACGAAAAATATTTTAAAGATGTTAAAGGAGAAGTAATTCATTTTATTTTCAGAATATCTTGTAACCTGTTACATATTTTTTTTTATTATTTGTATTACAAATAATACTCGAATAAAGCAATATACACCATCAGGACTAAGTATAAGGCATATGGATAACGCAAATATTAGATGAAACTTCAAGTTGTTAATCAATTTACGAATATGATCAACTAACCCTCTCCTGGAGGAAAGAATATTATTTTTATAATATCGCTTCGAAGCAGATTTCTAATGCAAAGTACTTGTGAATTCAGCGGCAGGTAATAACGTGCGAAATAGCAGACTTAGCGGAATATTTAATTTTATAAAAGCTGCTCACGCTTTAAACTTGGGAATAATATAAAAGTAATAGTTACATTTTTATCAGCTTAAGAGGTGAAGATGACCTTTTTTATTGGATATTACTCAATATGGATTAGTTGAATCTTTTTGACAAATTGCTTTTAAGTCTAACTGTAATACATATTACTTTTGTAAAGTTACCATGCAACTTTGTAGAAAGCTTTCATCTAAGTAAGTATAGATATATATAGTATACATTCGTATTATAGACCCACAGGAAAGACTTTTTTACAATTTTCGGCGAATATTGCGATATTGCCGAATCTTTTTCTCGATCGCTTCTGTGTCTTTAGATCAGTACAATTCTATTGCAAAACGCAATTAGGTGGCAACAAAAAGGTGACATGTTTGTGGTGCTCGTAATACTCATTAGATTCGGACTGGGGCCTTATTCTCTATGACAGTGTAAACTCGTAACGTTATATCAAATTTCTATTGTCTTAAACAAGACGCGATACGTTACGTGCTTGTTACGCGCTGTCAAAATAACGTGTGACATAGAGAATACGGGCCCTGAAGCGTTAATTGTAAATACAATTTCAAACTTAATTACTTTGTCTGTGGTCATTAAAAGACAAACATAGGTTTTAGGCTCAGAACACTTGTTCTGAGGTTTTAGGTCTGTGAAGACAAAGATGGCGTCATGGTGCCGCGCATGCGCGTGCCATCGACTCGTCCCGGCCAGCCAGTCTCGTGTGACAGTCGTTCGGTGATGTCCGCGGTCGAATGGGCGGCGCGGGTTGGGCGCGCGGCGAAGCGCGCGTTGCCGATGATTCAGATTTCGAAACATTGAAAAGTCTTTTGGCCTCGGAAGAAGGTTGGACCTTGGAATATGAGAAGGACGGCGTCAAAGTGTGGGCCGAGAATGCTGCCCACGGCGCTCTGCGTACAGTCAAGGTGTGTTTGCATTTTTTGATGACACGTTTAATAATAAATGTGTTTCGATGTTTTAAAACACATACCCAGTACGATTGCAGTAGTTTTTTGAATGGCACGTTACCTTTTAAGCTTAAGCACTGATTTATGTTAAACTGACTGATGATTTACGCTAAAAGTATTTCTAGAACAGAATATAAACTTTAGAAGAACTTATGGAATATAACGGTGTTGAGAAAATTCTGTTTAAAATTGACGCGCCTACGCTTTGTACCTATAGATTATGGTTGCTCAAGTTTTTATCAACGTGACGACCCACGTAATTTTATATCAGTGCCTTTATCACTACATGTTTCGCTACTTATCTACGTAAGTATCATCAATTATGGAAGCTTACGCACATTGAATGGAAAATATTAAAAAAATAATAATACATCTTTGTGTCGCGGCAGTTAATTTGCAAGTGATTTTCGTTAAACTTTAAATGATGCTTATTCTATTGTCTATTTCATAAAAACGTATATCGCGATATGAATAATACGTACTTAATTTTATACAATATAAAAAATTGAAAACCAGAAGAAGCTCATGCCTTAAAATGAATGAGGATATTGTGGTTGTATTTTTTAATGCACGTGGATTTAAAACGGATAAGTGTTTTGTCACCTGATAGTACGTGATTACTACTCCTCATATCCAATCGTAGAGAACCTACTCTGAAATTATATTGACGGTTTAAATAACAACCAACAGTATACAATATAAACAACTTGTGGGGAACACGATTTGAGTGAGGCTGGGAATCGAACTTGCAGTCTTTTGTTTCACGGAGGCATTTATATATGAAATAATTGTCGTTCTCTACCGTTGAGAAATTTGGCGTGGATTCGAGAATTTTTTATAATCAACAACGGAAGTTATGTTTTTATAGCATAGGCCGGTAAAAGAACATGCAGGTTAGCTTATGTTGAGTAATAACCACCATCGGTCCACAAAATCTATCATGATCCTTCCATCACCATATAAAAAATGCAGCGTAGTTGAGGCGCTGGCCTTAAAGCAGAGAAAGAGGGAAA
The DNA here is from genome assembly GCF_014839805.1 of Manduca sexta. Lineage (NCBI taxonomy): Eukaryota > Metazoa > Arthropoda > Insecta > Lepidoptera > Sphingidae > Manduca > Manduca sexta. The sequence goes on from NC_051138.1 coordinate 12,117,294, forward strand.
TAGGGCCGGGTTTTTGGCCAGCGGGAATCTCGTTTACTATGCAAATATAGATCTCTGTATATAAAGTGTATAAATAAAATAAAATTAGTAAGCTATCACTTCTCCTCAGCTTTGTGCAAGACAGTGGAAGTGGCATAAATACTTACTGTAATTAAATTTGTCAATACAGTGGCTATTCGAAAACATATTTTTATCATCATTCTATGAATTCAACTCATCAATCTATCGCAGTTTACTGTTGAACGTAGGCATTCTCTATTTAGCACCAGACATCCTGGTCTTGAGTACTGGGACGGCTCGCATTTATCCTCTATCGGTTGCTCTCGGTAAGAAATATATCCAATATATAATAATCTCAAATATTGTCAATGATAACAAGATCTTGGAAACCAACAGGCTTAGCCAATAACCGCTATAAAAAGACAAAGAGCATAATTATTTACTATGTGGAAAACAAGTACAAGGGCTTTGGGCAGCAAGAGGACGACACTTATTGATTTTTATTACAGGGGAGCATTTGGCCTCTTGTGTCATTTGGTTTAACGGTCCACGTAAAGGGTCTCCCTACCTCTGGTCAGTGGTTGCTCTTTTTGCGACCTGTTATATGTTTATTGTGTTAACTTTTTTATGGTTTAGTTGACAGTATCGTGTGTATAAACTCTATATTATAGCAAGACTTAAATGAGGTGGGAATAAGAATGAATCGTGTTAAAAAAGTAATAACATTATTTTATTTCCTTTTTTAATTATTTAATACTATCACCAATTTGTTTACTTCTATGTTGATTAACTTATTCAATTTATTGGTCACGACGACTTTCTGATTTTAATTTCCAACGCCACGCGTAATTTATACTGAATCTGTAATTAGGGGATTTTAAATTTAGTTAGAATCGATCCCAGACCTATCTCGTTCAAGGCGTAACTAATTATGTGAGGTCAATTAAAAATGGTTTCTTTATACCATTAGAACTTTTAGATGGGCGTGAAAGCGAAATTTATAAAGCACACGGTCGTGACAGAGGGAAAAACGTAAGATCCCCTACAAAATTTATTGTTACATAACAAGAGCACTTTTAATAATAAATTTTAAGATCGAGTTATAACTAAATATAAAATCCCATTGAAAATTATTCAACTTTACACTCTTGTTAATGTTCATTTTTCTATGTACCGTACCGCGAAAACTACTTTAGGAATGAGTGGAGTTGTTAATTCTTGGAGAATAATATTTTTAAAACGATTGTTTGTGATGAATAAACCCGGTTATGCAACAATTTTGCTGGATACTCCGTTATTTCTATTATGCTTTCGGCTTGCTGTGCATTTAATTTTAATTATGTTAATGGAATGGTAGAGTCAAATTGGATCATGATTTTATTACTGCCTTACAACAAATCCTGAGTGTTTCAGTGGCATAATTTTTTTGCGTATGATTTATGCATCACACTGTGAGTGTCTCGGCAGGGTAGTTGTTTTGTGTGTGCGTCACGACACTGCTCGAGGTCCCAGGTACGAATCCAGGGTTGCCCAAAGTGATGTTGGATTGTCTGCACAGTATCAGCCTGGAGTTTGGAATTTGTGCCCGATATGGCAAAAGGACACAAATTCCATTTGTCCCCTATCACTTAGTGAGACAAAAACACATGGTAAATAATAGGTGCCTGGTTACATCCTGGCCGACTCTTTCCCGGATTATTTATTTTATTTAAGGATGTGATGTATGTTTGTTGTTTTAATTACAAACTATTATGAAGGAGTAGACTCGCTGTTTCATTTAGTATAGTTAATAAGATTACATGAGCCCAAACAGTTCACCCCTTCCCAATCTTCTTTTTGATTTTCCCCTTACAGTTAGTGTTAATTATAAAAATATTTTTTTCAATTAATTTATTTAAAATAAAATATATATTATATTATAAGGTGACCAAATGTATTCTAATATTTGGATAATTCTCCATATATGTGATGTGATACTATGTTGGCTGTAAGTTTATTGGTAAATCGCATGAATTTCTATGACGCTCTTTTAAGGTCGCGTTAAATAGCCTATTCAATTTATTCTTCTATTTTGGAAGAGTTGGGAAAAATGTCTAATAAAATTACGGGTGTCGTAAAAAGACAGTATTTTCTTAACGCGCCCTCCCCAACAAAATAACGCACTAATCGTATTTTTAAAAGCTATTTACTAGTAATGATACATATTACAGAAAAAAAAAACAATGAAAATTCAATTTTTACAATATATTGGTGTTTTTTTAATGGATAACGTTTTATGAAATTCATAAAGAAAATGCTATTACAGTTGTTGATTACGTGTATTTCTGCCTAAAGTACACATAATGCTATTTTGCAATCAACGCTATTAGATAGACAAAGTCTTTGAATATTAACTCGTACACCGTAAATATAAGAAACTAATACTAAAGGCCGTTTGCTCGGGGAAGGGCCTTATATTCAAAATATCGTTTGAGAAATTTGTCGATTCTTTGCGTACGATATGAAACTATGAGATCAGTCACGTGCGACATTTATATTGTTTTATGAATTCTATTCATAGTGGTTGCACATTAAAATTAAGCCATGTGATTATTCGGATTTATTCGGATTTTATTGCGGTTTTTAAATTTTAATTTTCTCCCGACGTTTCGAAGACTTGGCAGCATTCGTGGTCACGGGTTACGGGGGAGGGGGAGGGGGGGGGTGAGGTATTGGTCATCCGGAAAGTCAAAGTTAAAATATCTACCTACATTTTACAATTATACAACTTTTTAAATTTTTAGTTTTTAATAGATAGGAAGATAAAGTCACAGTGTCTTGAAGTCTGGCAGCCGGTCTTTTGGGTTCTGATTTAATTAACATTTAGCTTTGGCGATAACCCTTTCTCATGTCAAGCCGTCATTAAATTGTGATAGAAAACTACACAGTCTTACACGACATGGCGGAAACTGTTTTCCGAACTGGCGGTAGAGTAAAAACTAACGGAGTAAAAATAATGTATAATATATTATAATGAGTTCACATAAATTATCTTAATGAAAACAAAATCTGATATTTGTTCTTATAATATTACAAGTAGGTAATGTCAATTATTTAACAAAACTACAAACAAATGTATTTATTTCGTATCTAGCGGGGGTGCTCCTTTGCTAGACTCAACACAAATAGTGCGGGGCTGCTCTCACTTGCCTGTTGCCATGCAATTTTGTATTAGGGGCATCGAACTTGGGATCTCTAGTCACTCAGTCTACGATCGTATAATCTGTCCTTAGCCAAAGTAACATATCGAGCCAATTAAGTAAAAAAATATAGCTAAAACGTTCGTCTGGCTAACTCATGGCGTATTAAGCCTGAGTATTAGTGGCAATGTGCCCATTATGTTTGACTTAATACAATTTTATTAAGGTCACTACGTAGATTGTTCCAGAACCTAAATGTTAATGTGGAAATTGAAACGGCAATAACTTCGTCTGGCATAATAATATATATTTTTTTTATAATTATCATATCGTTTGTGCTTGAAAACTATGCATTCTTTGTTCCGGATATTTCAAATTGAGGATAGAAAAAAATGTCTCTATACATACGTAAGTATAGAATGGCTTTATTTCGCCCCGAGATTCTAAACTAATAACTTATGTCAAGATGTAGTTCGACAATGACAAGTAATATGAGGTCTTGTTAATCGAGTCTATAAGATTTGGCATTATTATACAAATGCCATAGAGTTATGTCATTTGTAATGTAGTGGAATTTAATAATATCGCATACAAAATACATCGCGTGCATTAATATAACGAGCGTTCACATGCAGCACATCTTACATTTAAAATCAGATGAAAATATTCTTGGCGATAATATGACTGCCTCGGTGGCGTAGTTGTATTGCATGTCCGGTACAATAGCGCTCTGAGGTCCTGGGTTCGAATCCCGGGTCGGGCAAAGTGATATTTGGGTTTTTCTGCTCAGTATCAGCCCGGAGTCTGGAATTTGTGCCCGATATGGCGATAGGCTCGCCCCCTATCACATCATGGGACGGAACATACTTGGCGAAAAGTGGGTGCCCTAGTTGCGCCTCTGCATACCCCTTCGGGGATAAAATGCGTGATGTTATGTATGTAAAATATTCTTTATGTAAATAGTTGCGCGAATATTGGAATATGAAAATACCGTTTGGTGTTACGGTGGTATGTTTTGCGGGCCAAAAAAGAAAAAATGCTGTTTTCTACATTAAGTTTAAAATAATGAAGGAAAGCAGGAATTTAATTTTGGTCTTGAATCATTTCGCCTAAAAATTAACATAATACGAAATATTCAAATAAATCGTTTTTTTGGATATTAGCACGATTGTTTAATTTATAACTTTCTTGCGACGTTTCGAAGACTGCAGCCTTCGAGGTCACGGGGGGACGGAGGTGTTGTACAGTATGTCGTAGTGTCGTAGTGGTAGTGAGCCGTGATAGATATTGTAACTTTGAATTTTCGAACGACCAAAACATTAGCCCGCCCTGGTGGGGTCACAGAGGTCAGCCTCTGTGACCATCAAGGGTGCAAAGTCTTACATTCGCGTAAACATAAGAAATCATTATAACATAAAATTTAATAAATAAGTAACTATTAATTAATGAGTAAATTACATGCAAAAAGCAAACGTCTTTGGCACAACAAGGCTTTTGGGAGGTTTCAAAGAGGACGTTAAGAAAAAATATTTTCATAAAAAAGAAAATTAGGTTTCTAGCAATTATGCTGATGTAAATGACTTAATGTCGTCCAACAAATACTTTCTTAATTTATGTTGTAATGATGGCCAGAAGACAATGATTATAAAAGAACATTATTCGGTTTTATAAATATTTTGTAAGCTAGCTTTGTTTGCGGCGATAGCCTAGTTGGGTGTGGAACGGACTGCCAAGACGAATGTCCGCAGGTTCAAATCCCAAGGGCACACACTTCTGACTTTTCTAAAATCATGTGTGTAATCTTTGTGAATTTATCGTTCGCTTTAACGGTGAACGAAAACATCGTAAGGAAACATGTACATCTGAGAAGTTCTCTACAGGAATTTCGAAGGTGTATGAAGTCTACCAATCCACACATTCCAGCGTGGTGGACTAAGGCCTAATCCCTCTCAGTAGTAGAGAAGGCCCGTGCTCAGCAGAAGGCAAGTATATAATACAGGGCTGATATTATAATTATTCTATTATTGATTTTAGCAGAGATTTTCAATTCATCTTATTAAAATATTTTGAAGAAGTTGTAAAGACCAATTTCATTCATAACACTATATGAGGCGCCGGCATAACCTATTAAAACTTCAAAACAGAAAAATAAACAAAAAGTTCATTAAAATGACATCAACTCTTGTCATATTTACAAAGGTTTTAAAACTTCTCTAAGCCTATTGAGTTGATGTTTGTTTACAGTTTAGTCACAAATCGGTATTCACTGCGCATACGAATTAATATGCAAAGCTTGTTATCGCTCCCGACTTTGCTAACGTTAATTTCTAATTATACAGGCCCATTTGTAATATTTACGAAAAGTTATTCCTATGTTTAGTTCTGAATCGTGGACAGGCCTTTGTATTATATACCTTTGTCAGCGCAACTGTATGACGTGGTATTCACTAAATGGTTCGTTATGTCAAAACGAAAGCAATGGAATTTGAAAACGTATTAAGTATATGGAGCCATTTTTATAAAACGATCACAATCGCTTTTTTCGATCTAACTCCGTAATGGGCCAGTCAGCAAAAAGATTTTTGTCAAATATTGAAATAAACGAATTATTATTATTGATTTGTTCACTTTCGGAATCGGATTAATTATTGAGATTAGGATTGTTTATTAAAAACGGCTGCTAGAGTGTGAGTTAACGTCACGAGGTATAAATATTTTGTATTGCAGCTTGAATGGATCAGCGCTACCGCGGAAGAATAAAGACCAATGTGAAATTATTATTAGTTGGTGTGAATCTTGTGTTGAGTGATTTGAAAACTTAGGGAAAGTGTCAGATTTAGATATTAATTCTGTGCGATCATCTGATGTATAATCAAACAACATCGTACGCTAAAATAAGCCTACCTGTAATCTATACTATTATATAAAGCTGAAGAGTTTATTTGTTTGAACTCACTAATCTCTGGAACTATCAATTCGAATTTAAAAATTATTTTAGTGTTGGATAGCCAATTAATTGTGGACGGCTATATATCATCGTACTATGACCAATGGGGGCGGAGCAATAATGAAACATTTTGCAAAAACGGATAAAAAATATTATTTTTGAGAGCTTTAAAATATATTATAAAACAAAAACCCTAGCCACATCTGTCTGCTTGACTAAACGCTAAAAAAAACTACCCAACAGATTTTGATAAAATTGGATATGGAGATAGTTTAAGACATAGGCTACTTTCTATCCCGGGAAAATATATAGCGGGATTTTTATCCCGGAATCTATACTATGATATGAAACTGAAGAATTTGTTTGTTTATTTGAACGCGCCAATCTCAGGAATTAAAGATTTGAATTGGAAATTTTTTTAAGTGTAGGTAACCTCATTTATCGGGGAAGACTAATGGGAGCGGAGCATCAATAAAATTGTAGCAAAAACGGTGAAAATGTATTCCTGTTGAGAGCTTCCGTTGCGCGCGCTGAGTAAACCCTTAAAGTTACGAAAGAAACATGTACGACGAAAGTGTTCCTCTTAAAAAAATCTAAAAACATACATATATTATAAAACAAAGTCCCCCGCTTCATATGTCTGCTTGTGGGACGCGTTAAACTCAAAAAATACCTAACAGATTTAGATAAAATTTGGTATGCAGATAGTTTGAGAACCTGGGAAGAACATTGACAACTTTCTATTCCGGGAAAATATATAGCGTGACTTTTATAACAGAAAACTTTAGCCCGGAAAGACATTAACACGCGGGTGGAGCCGCGGGCATAGGCTATTAATAATATTTAGGCAACTGTTAATTCGATAAAATTGATTTGGGTTCGATAACTTATCATCAAAGACGCTCTCCTCATCCGTAAACAAAATTTGCGTTCCGAAACACGAAACATTTATTAATACGGATATTGCCAAACATAATCTGACATGTTTACGTAAAGTACAGAAACAGTTTTGGGGTTTTCGTAAGTATGGTTCACCGATCACAGAGCCTTTCATCTTGGGGAAAAGGTCGTATATAATAATCAATATATAATCCGATATTATCAAGCCATGAAAGCGCTGTACAAGTACCTAAAGATGAAAGAAATTTCTGTGGAAATAAAGTATGGATTAGGTAGACTTTCAGCTGTTACGCGGAAATTTGTAGCAACAGATCTAATTAAGTAAGCGTTATGACTTTATAACCAGCATTTAGAGAAAACGTCTGAGAGATATGCAAGTGTTAGGGCTTAGTGCCTTTAGATCGTTTGTGGAAGGTTTTGTTACTGACCGAAGTGTGTAATGTAAGGAGTTCTAAACTAACACTAACCACCGCCGATTCAAAACGTATTTACTTTAAATTCTTCAATACAATAAAGACTATACATTGAAATAAAACTACTTCTCGGATTTTATTGTTTTTTTTTGTTATGATTTTCTCTCGACGTTTCGAAGACTGCAGCCTTCATGGTCAAGGGGGGGGGGGAGGTTATAGTCCCCGTTATTCATAATACAGACTATTTACGTAATAAAAAAGAGTTTTCAGAAGTTCCAAAAGGTTGATGAGGGGATCTAACCTGAATTAAAATATGTAATGCCAATAGACAAGTTGCGAGAAGTAGAATACAGAGTGGACACGATAACAGTTTCAATCAAATTTTATGTAGGTATTCTGTTTTTTAGTCGACGCCAATAGTTTGTCAGGCTACAGTTTCGCATTTCAATGTGGGTACAACGTGTGCTCTGTGCGTATTCTGTTGGTATTGAGAGGCAAATGTGTTCTATTGTGTTTTAAACATTTGAATATGTACCAGACTGGTGGATATCAACTATCGCAAGGATTTTAAAAAACAGTCATAGCTGCTCGGTCCTACAAAGTTTGTTACAATCCAACCATGACAATTATTGTCGCACCATTCATGAATGTATTTATCAAATCTACTCCAAAATAAAAATGAATAATATCTATAAGGCGAAATGCAGATACTATCAATTTGTTGCAATATACAGCACGTAATGAGGTGTGAATATTTCAATGACAATAGCGCTAACACATTTTTCTTCTCTTGTTACTGAACCAAAAAAAGTATCAATCGCTAAACAGACTACGTGTTTCCCGAAAGGTGTCAACGTGGCAGTTTCGTGCGACGCTATGTTAATTTCCCGTTGTTGACTGTCGCGTGTTGTAGCAGCGATTTGATAACTCTGGATTCATGCATATTGTGCTAATTCTCGCACGATTTCAACGTATAGCAGTTTGATATTATGAATTCTGATTTATATAATAAGGAAGTGTCACCGAGGAAAACCGGTCCCTAAAAAGGCCGAGCATCCAGGCTTTTGATTTTTTTGTGTTGCGTAAAAACATACTACGATTTTTGGTTTGTTCTTTTATTATTCGATTTTATTTATTTATTAAACAACAAAACATAAATCAATGCCAGATTGATAAAAAGTTTCAAACAAATTTATAATATAAAGTGATATGTTGCAATTTAATTAAAGGATTTTTCTTTATAATTTACATAAAACGATTTTTTTAAAATTTTAAAATTAGGCGGGCCTTAAATGGTTCCGATACTCACTTAATGTTGCTCGCCATATATCCGCGTGAGAGACTTTTCGTACGTCGTACCACAAACGTTCCACTCTGCACTATTTCGAAATTAAAACATGCATTTATGTTAGTCCAGGATATAGTCTATTTGAATGCCAAATTTGATCGCAATCAGCTTAGCGGTTTCTGCGTTTATTTCTAACAAACATCTAAATAATATATTCCTAAATATTTATAACATAAGCAAGATGTAAAATGCAAAGAGTAGACAAATAATCAATAGATATACCAAGAAGTGATGAAAATTACGGCATTGAATTACAGCATATTACGTTTTATATTGTCAGTATTATTCATCGTCAACAATATATTGTTGTTTTAATTAATTCACATTGTGCAGGTAATAGCATTGACCTCAATACGGAGATCCACGCGGAGACATTATCATCAATAGCCATTTAGTTATTAGTGTTACATACTAAACGGAGTAGCTTTACCTGATATTGTAGCATTTAAAATTTTGTATGAAATTAGTGGCTTTAATACACAACAACAACAATAGTAACATCAACATCTAACTAGGCTATTGCCGCTTTTAATACGCCCTTAATTTCTTGCCTTTATATCACACGCGGTAGGCAAAGGCGCAATTAAGTTGCTCACACTTCGGCATGTTTACCATTTTCCCATGGCGTAGCGTGGCATGGATTTACAATATCCAACCCTGAACAACTTTGCTATATAAGATGTTATTACGATTGTGATTTTTATTTTACAGGTAGTCTTTTAAAGAATATATTATGTATTTCGAGATTCTTAAACTAGTCTTATTAATAATAAACTATGCCTCAGATATATAACTTTGAAACAAAGAACTAGTAGTAAGTACTAGAAGTAGGTAAGTAATGTAATATTATTAGAAATAATAATATTTTTTATCTGGACGATAACCTTCTGAAATGTGTCTTTAAAAAATATTTTTGTGGGATAATATTTGATTCTCTCCTGTTAACATGTGAAGGAAATAATATTCTGCCTTCATATTTAACTAAGTTTGAAAAAATATAGAAAGGATTTTATACATGGGGCAATTTCCTCTTCAGAGATTAAACCGCCATAAAAAACCTTCATAAATATATTCAACATTGCTCAAGCCGTATATTGCGAGTTTGTATGCACAAAACAATATTTTGAATTTTAATATGAATAATACTTTCTTCGTAACTTATAATTTGAAATAAGGCGCAACTAAAAACATGTTTTAATATCTGCAAAGTCATACAAATTAAGATAACTTAAAGCTTTTCTTTTTCTGTGTTTAATTTACAACCGATAATCACAGAATACTGGAAGAATTATGGATGCGTTGCCGGCCTTAAAGAAAAACCACAGAAATTAGAGAAGGTAATGGGGTGTTTAACTTATGCTGGTGGTAGGATATATTTTATATCCGCCTGGATAGCGAGCCCCGTACACAAGGTGTTATAACCTGCCACAGTGCTCCACGTAAGTGTGTCGCGTCCCGGGATCAGCCTGTGTATATCCGGTTCCAACAGGCCGGCATAATTGCGTCGACTGTCGAGGGGTAATCGTCTCTCGTCTGTCGACATTGTATTGGACCCCACTCCACTTACCACAGGTGCAGGGGGCTCAATAACCGTGCTCTTAAAAAAATAACTATTCAAAACGTAAAGAGAACTGTCACTTTACCTTGATATTGCGCGGTCAGGCTAGCCCTTTCCTGTAACCAAGTCGTAACTGGCTCAAAACAATTCAGGCAATAATTAAAGAAACATATAATATATTTAGCTATTCCATAACACATTTTATTATTTATACATTTCATACGTACTGTTTATACGTGTTTGATAGCTTTCTTGGGTATCAGTTTTTTCGTTATACTCAAGGGGATGAGAGTACTGTGGCGTAATAAAATTTCAGAAAGGAGTCCGTTTGTTATTCCTTCACAGATGTATTTACTTTTTTCACGGCTTGACCATTTTGATTACATTCATAAATATCTCTCGGCCAAGGCGTGATAGTCTGACGTAATAAAACCCTGGCCTGCTTGAGATATGTAGCGCTAAGAACTTATTTAAATATATAATAATATATTGAATTAAAGCGCACTTACTTCAGTTCAATTAAAAAATGTACAGTAGCTGGTGGTGGAGCTAAGCCAAGAATTCTTAATTATACGTATATAATAAGGGAACTATAGGTCTTATTTATTATTATTAATTATAAAGACATTGTGTTTTTTTTCCTATGATCCTTTGTTTCATTAAATTTAAACTATTTTTCGGATTATATCGCGGTTTTAATATTTTAGTTTTCTCCCGATGTTTCGAAGACTTTGCTGCCTTCGTGGTCACGGGTGGGTCAGTCTAATTTAAACTATTTTTCGGATAAAATCCGAAAAATGTCTAACATTCGCGTAATTATAAGAAATCATTATCGTTTCTTTCCTAAATAAATGAAAAACAAAAAAGATATCAATAATTTTAGATCTCCCTTTTAAACTTACTTACTATTAATAATTAATAACATTTTTTATATTCTATTTATATTGCCCAGTTGGCCTATAAAGCGGACAACGGTCGAGCACCTAGGCACTTAATATACGTTTGTGTTTTCATAATTAATTAATTTTACAATAATTAACGGACTTTTGGAAAGATAAATTTACACATACATCACGCATATCGCATGTATGCTGAGGCGCAACTAGGGCACCCACTTTCCGCCAAGTGTGTTCCGTCCCATGATGTGATAGGGGGCGAGCCTATCGGGTACAAATTCCAGACTCCGGGCTGAGACAAATAAAAATAATATGTCGGGTAAAATTACATTATATTACTGTTAGCACTGACTGTACTTAATTTTAACGGCACAAAATTATGCCAACCATTAACGGCTTGATCCTTGCATTTAATAACGTTCGGATACAAAGGTTTGTCGTAAAAACAAACATTACACAACTTTGTTATTCGCTAGTACTAACTTCATAACCATTTTGACGTAATTCTTAATGACGATTTAATACCGATTTAATTATTATGTAGAGCTACATTTTGTTTGACTTTTTAACTTTAGCAAAAAGTTGTTGTTAAATGTACGCTAAATCTTAAGTGATAGTGAGCTCAACTTTGAATTGTATTAATGTCTGATCGCCTAGAAACAATTTAAAATGGAACACAAAATTACTACAACCAGTAAGGTGGACAAGAATGACAAATACGAGGTATCAATGGACATGAGTTGCTTCCGATTGGTTGCTATGAGATTTCAGTGGGAGGCGTAGATTCAGCAGTGGAATCTCTATCGCTCATGATCATAATATGACAGCGTCTGTGCTCAGCAAAAGAAAAAAAAACAATTTGCATTACCTTTTCTCATAAATAGCTAGCTCTTATATTCAGCTGTAGAGATCCTATGGATGGTGCTGGTGTGATGAGTTATTCGTCCTCTACAAATTTACGAAACCATCAAATACAGTTGCAATCAATAAACCTTAATAATTACGTCGTTTACCTTTTTATTGCATCTGTCCTAACTAAAGTCGATGTGGAATTGGACACGTTTTTCCCGCGCGAAATAAGTCGGAAGTAGACATGTGATTGCCTATTCGTTTTGATTTAACTGATCTGGCTGTCTCATTCGTTATGAGACGGATATATGTTTTTTATAAGGCACCAGTCCAGTAGTCATTCTACTGATGAGTAATGATTACCCCTCGGCAGTCGACACAATTATGCCGGGCTGGTGGCCCTGGATATACACAAACTGAGCTCTGAACATGATTCCTTATATTTACGCGAATTTTGGACATTGAAACAAAACTACGTTACTACTTCAAATAAAAATACAAATTTATCGCAAAAATAGCCTTAAAGTTATTTTTTTAATCGAGCACGACAAAATACCTTCTGTGCACGTTATGGTAAGCGCGATGTTGTCCAGATAGAGTATCGAATGGCAACAGTTGGCGCTCATGTTACTCGACACAACCATACTGAGCTGCTAGCTAGCTGCTAGCCTACTGAGCTGCTTCTTCACATAATGGTGGAAGGACTTGGAGAGAACACGCGCCCAGGCAAATATTCCAAAACCTGATGGTGTGGCAAAGAAAAGAGTTGGTAAAACTAATGGCGGAAAAGTTTTATTCTAATGAGATAGATATATCAAAGGGATAAAGTTCAAAAACGTTTATTCACAGTTGATTGCGTTGGAGTTAATGCCTAACTAAATTTTACTATCGGCTTCACCTCGTTTCCCGCAAATAAATTTCTATTACGCATTTTTGCAGGACATAAAGCCTTTGTGGCTAATCCCTAATGGGGCATTCAAAATTAATAAATTCCTCGTAATTTCCATTCAGTTTGTTAGAAGTTAACTCAAAATGGACGCACGGGTGACATGTAGATCTTTAATAAATGTCCGCAAAATGTCTGCGGAAGAAGCTAAACATTCCCCCCGGTCATATTGCCTTACAGTACTGTACGTGATTTTATAAAATTACCGCTGAGGTTACATCCGACCCGCCCTCGCTCCTTGGCAATGATAGCAAAATAGGTTAGAATTATGTTTGCAAAGGAGTTGGATTTGAAATTTGGAAATCGGCCTGTCTAAATCGGCTTGTTCGACTGAATCATGACAAATAATGAATCCTCCGGCTCATGCTATTGGAATCCACTACACTTTCAATCAGGTGCAGTACTTTGCATTGCCCGTATAAAAACGAAAGAATCGCGTAGTTTATTAGTACTACTCAATCGCTAGGCTGTTTGCGTGCCAACCTGTAACATTTACCGCGATTAAAACTTCGTTAGCCGTAGCTTGATCATTTAGAATTCATCGAAGCCAATATATATTTTAACCCGATTTATTTACACGGTTGATAAGATAAAGCCAGCGAGGCGTGAATAAAAATAAATAAACCACCCAGAGGCAATCACGTCGCTAATAAATGAGGTTATGAGCTTCGTCGCGATGAGAAATTGAACCGGCTCCGGCTCCGGTATAATATATGTACATCTAGTAGGGTGGAAGTATAGAATCAGAGGTTGGTTCATCTCTGTTGAAATCAGAAACAGTGTTTATTACATAACTGTCAAAGGAACAGATGGTTTCATGTAACGTTAAGCGTCTACGCAAAAATTTAAAAGTACCCTGGACGCGTTAACGGACCAAAAGAAATTGTTGAAAATTCGGAATTAGGAAAGGATGACTTGCTGAATTAAAAATGGTTAAATATATTTTAGAGTATTGGTAGATTAATTAATTTAATATGTATTTTTATTACGTGAAGGGACATTAAGTCGTCACTTACAATAACATTCCCCATAAGGCCGTAGCTAGGGGGGGGGGGGCATTGTGGGGCAATGCCCTACCTTAATAATCAACTAAATTGTACATTACTACTCAATGAAAATATATGGAGCAGCGGGTTTTTTATTTCACGATTTGGAAGTTGGTCCCATAGTAAGAGTTGTTCGTATTGATGGGTGGAATAACGCTCTTTCGAGATTTAAGGGAATTTTGTTGCAATCTGTATGTAATATACAGATTAACAATTACGTAAGTATTAATCTAACTCACTCACGTTCACAAGTCAAGAAAGCCAAAAATCGTTTCACCAGATCAGATCTAGTACAATATTTACTTCCGCCCTACTTGTAACAACAGCTGCCCTACCTTAAATTGAAGTCTAGCTACGGCCCTGGTTCCCTATATAATGGAAAGAAAGATAAATGCATCTTTTCTATCTGTGTGATCAAGATATGTAAGCGTACCGTAAAATGTACATTGTTTGAACGTAATATTTAAAACAAGGTACATTTTATCAGGTCGACAGAATTAAATTTAAAATGTGGTTTTAAGGATTTTTATAATACTGTTGAACGCCATCTATCGGCGTTCCCAGAAGTTATAGGTAATGATAATAAATCGCATGAAGTGGCGTCGATCCGATAAATTGGCCCGCAATATGGAGCCTTTTAGAAGATTACTGATCAAGGCCATACTAAATGGAAGAGTTAATTTTGTAACAAAATTTATTTGAATTTCTCAAAATTGTTTTCATAAATTGGGTGTACTCAATTATTTTGTTCAAATAGTTACTGAGCTATTATTATTAAGCATTTTGTTCGTTGTAGTGGTGATGTAGAGATTTTCTAATTACAAGTATTTTCTATTTTCTGATTATAATCGCTACAATCCTTAACATCATTTAACTAACTGTGGGGTACTGCAGTAGATCTGCAGACCATTTTTATTTTACAGAAAAGAGCGATTCGTGCAATTTATAACCTTCGGTCTCGCGATTCCCTTAGAGAACTGTTTAAGGAGGTGAATATACTGACTTTGCCAGCTGAATACATTTTTCAAAATATTATGTATGTCCGTAAGAACCTAGGTACTTTTATGAAAAACAGTGACTTGCACTGTTTGAACACTAGAAATAAGAATAAACTAGTTGTTCCAAATTTCCGGCTCTGTAAAACAAATAAATCTTATCTAGCGAATTGTATCAAATTCTATAATAAAATCCCTCTTGAAATAACCAATCTGCCCGGCTACAAATTTAAGTGTCATGTTAAGCGCGAATTAATGTCAAAGGGGTATTATAATGTAAAGGATTACCTCGATGATCAGACGGTTTGGAAAAACAGTCCTGCACACCCTGTCCAACCCTATGTTAACGCCAATATTATAAATTAACTACATAAACGTCTCATGTGTACCTTTCTACAATTTTGACATTATACTGGGTAACAGTTTTAAATTTATGTGACATATTTTATTTTATATTGACTCATTGAATTATCAATGTATAATAGACGACCGACCGATCATTTTGTTGCACCAGCCTTAAAATTTATAATCTTAATTATATTGACCAAGATCTGCGACAAAATATGAAATGAAAATATTATGTTTGTAAATGTAGGCGTATGCACGCTGTACACTGACTGTTTCATAGTTTTTATAATTTTTTAGTATTATTGTTTTTTTCCGTTAGTTTTTAGTTATTGCTAAATACTTTTATGTGGATTTTCTCCGCAATTTTACGGTGATGTGCGTGTATTAGCTTATATAATTAATCAGACTTTGTATAGAAAAGACTTATTAAAAAAATATATATATATTTAATAACAATATTATAAATGAATAGACAATTGATGACAAAAAATAAAGCCCGGAGTTTCTTTCTGCCTTTCTTCTTCGGGTAGTCATCGCTTAGGTAGTTAGTGAAAGGCTGGTAGGTTAGCTAGGTTAGGGCTTTTATTGTCCTCACCGGTGAGGATCGCGACGCGTTTCTCCCTTATTGCTTATTTAAAAATACATACATACATAATTTTATTTCTTCTTCCCTGCCAGCCCGAGCTGGCTTCTTTGTTTACTAAGTATATTTTTCATTTATTTCATTGTCTTTGTTTATATAAGCTAATCTAATTAAGTAATAATTGAATATTCTCATGTACCTTGACTTATCATAAGTGCAACTATGTTCGCCTACGTGATGAATAAAGCATTTTTATTTTTTATTTTTTATTAACGAATATGTAGGTAAAATAAATTCCTTGCCATCATTTTTATTGAGCCGATTCTACTTGTATATTAAAAACCTCTCTTCGTCATTTTTATTGTCATAAAGTTACCTGTCTTCTATCATTGTGGATTAGGAATAGCTTTGCCAAACTGTATACCAAGCTCAGATAAACTACTCACACTCCCAACTTTTATTCCTGAAGAAGTAGGCATAGGAGCAACTGCTGCACCGACTTACCGCCGTGTATATTTCCGTTCCATGATGTGATAGGAAGCAAACCTATCATAAATAATAAATAAATAATAATATCAGCCCTGTATTATATACTTGCCCACTGCTGAGCACGGGTATCATCTACTACTGAGAGGGATTAGGCCTTAGTCCACCTATCATATCAGGCATAAATTCCAGACTCCGAGCTGATACTCACTACAAAAACCCAATATTGCTTTTTCTGACCCGGGAATCGAACTCGATCCAGCATTGCAGTCGTACCCTAATACAATTACGTAGTAGTTCGGATAAAATAATTAATAATATACACAACATGTTCGCTATATTTCAATCTCTCCAAAAGGACCAAGAAATATTTTACATTTAACTTAGAATCATTAATTTTATATGTATTTGAAAGAGGATATCACTTTCATTTATTTTATATGTTATTTAAGAACGTGTGACGCTTACTCAAGACCCCATTTAGGAGTTTGAGGTTCAATTAGAGGTTTAGATAAGTTCAATATAATTACATTTTACTAACATTTACGTTAAGCTAATTAAACTCATAAAATGGCAAATGTAATATACTACTAACATAATAATTATTTTATGAGCTATATTTATATTCTATATTTTCTACTAATATAGACGAGAGTGGAAGCAATGAAATAGATTGTAGCATTTCACGCTTGCGTAGGTATATGAAAATGTATTCTTTTGCACAACTACGTAGCTAGATGTTATTAAAAAAGCAAATTGATGAAACAATAAAAGAAATACATAAAATTGAAGTGTCTGTGATTTCGAAGTCTCAGAATACAGAAACTCAGAATTCTAAAACCTGTTTAGATTCGAATGTTTAGCAGGTAGATCCAAGGCAACTTATTTTATTAACATATCAAAACAATGCGCGATTAATAAAAGTTAATATGTTGTTATGTTATGTTAATCAGTGCTTGACTAACTACTAAATTTTGCATGCAACAAAACATTGCTTAGGTTACTAGTTAAAATTATTTTCAAGGCTATTCATTTTTATAGCAGGCAATATCCGTATCCTGCCAGCTTACAATATAGGTCACGTCTAGCTTCCTTCATGATAGCTAGGTGCGGCGGGTGGCGGTGATGATACCGTCTTTAGTTCATGTCATGGAATATGATTTAAGATATTGCCATGCGCTACCAGCGTATGCGATTAGGCGCCGAGGTTGGGCAAGATGGGAATTAAATAGCAACGCTAGTGATGATTAAAGTGGTTTGGGATTACAAAAGTGGAAGCATGTTAGTTGGTTTATGGTTATTCTTGGCTGGGAATAACAGTATTGGTGTTTTAATATGTCCCATGTATTTGACGAGTAAATAAGAAATACAGGTGGTAGGTCTCTTATATGTGAGAGTCCGCCTGGGTAGGTACCACCGCAATGTCTATTTCTATCGCCAAACAGCAGTGTGTAGTCACGGTTGTATTCTAGTTTGAAGAACATTGTAGCCAGTGTAACTACTGGACATAACACGACTTAAAATCTCATGTCTCAGGATGACGAGCGCAATGGAATAGCAAACATTATGTACCTTGTAATTCAAGGTGTTGGATGGTGTTTCTACTATTTATGGGCGGTCGTATCGCTTACCATCAGGAGAATGGTGAAGTCAATATTCAAAACAATAAATAATAATAATAGATTAGAAACAAATATGGCGTGAATCTTATTACCTCTTTTTAACTTACTTTGCAAAAGGATATGTATCTATACTTCTATACTTACTATTATATAAAGCTGAAGAGTTTGTTTGTTTGTTTGTTTGTTTGAACGCGCTAATCTCAGGAACTACCGGTCCAAACCGAAAAATTCTTTTTGCGTTGGATAGCCCTTTGTTCGTGGAGTGCTATAGGATATATATCATCACGCTATATCCAATGGGAGCGGAGCAGTAATGGATAATCTCAGGAACTACCGGTCCAAACTGAAATATTCTTTTTGCGTTGGATAGCTCTTTGTTCGTGGAGTGCTATAGGCTATATATCATCACGCTATACCCAATAGGAGCAGAGCAGTAATGGCTAATCTCAGGAACTACCGGTCCAAACTGAAAAAATCTTTTTGCGTTGGATAGCCCTTTGTTCGTGGAGTGCTATAGGCTATATATCATCACGCTATGACCAATAGGAGCGGAGCAGTAATGGCTAATCTCAGGAACTACCGGTTTCAACTGAAAAATTCGTTTTGTGTTGGATAGCCCTTTATTTGTGGACCGCTATAAGCTATATATCATCACGCTATGACCAATAGGAGCGGAGCAGTAATGGCTAATCTCAGGAACTACCGGTTTGAACTGACAAAATCTTTTTGTGTTGGATAGCCCTTTGTTCCTGGAGTTCTATAGGCTATATATCATCACGCTATGACCAATAGGAGCGGAGCAGTAATGAAACATGTTGCAAAAACGGGGAAAATCATAAGTTTTGAGAGCTTCCGTTGCCTGCGCTGCGTAAACGGTTAAAGTTATGCAACAATGATGTATGACGGGATTGTTCCACTTTAAAAGTTCTAAAAAATATATTATAAAACAAAAGTCCCCCGCTGCATCTGTCTGCCTGAACGTGTTAAACTCAAAAACTACCCAACGTATTAAGATGAAATTTGGTATGGAGACAGTTTGAGACCCTGGGAAGAACATAGGCTCCCGGGAAACTACTAATTTTTTTAACGGAAAACTTTAGCCTGAAAAACTTTATAACGCGGGCGGAGCCGCGGGCAAAAGCTAGTATATGGATAAAAAGTGACACAAACATATAACTTATTTCACGTTTAAGGTGGTAGCTCAAGGTCCATTTTCATACATTTTGTTTCGGCTTTAATCTGGGTAACTAAACAAGTATTGGCAAGTAAAGAATTTAAATTCACGTCTAGTTAGTGATTAGTTCTCGCAGTTGAAAGAAAAATGTAAAAATAATTAATAATCATGGATATTTCTGCCTTTAAAATTTCGTCATATTAAATTGCTTGTGGTTTTTATGACAAAGATGTATGACGCAGAATTTATTACCGTTTACTTAGTTTCAAATTAGACCGGTTGGTAAGGCTGGCGTTCTGGCAAGTCTAGCACTTGTGATTTATAGACGTAATATATTAGGAGAGGCAACAGATGGGTCCAATTCTTTTACTTCCATTCCAAAAATTATTTGTTTGATTTGAAAATAAGCCAATGATTTTGTAAGAGTGTACTCGCCGTAATCTAACTAATTGAACGAAAAAAGTTCCGCACTCACACATACAATATTCTTGACATATTGACTTTTACCCAATTCAAAAGTCATAAACTCAGAAAAAGTATTGACGTAATTACATCAGCACGAGCAAAGAGGACACCTAGTATTTATATAGTGTATAATATGTGACAATATTAAACTAATTGGAATAATTTCGACGCTCCAGATTGCGTGTGCTAATACCTACCTGTTTGTTTAGGAAATACATAAAGTAAATAAAAACCATTATCATGATGGCATTAATAATATGCTAAACTGAACTGTATTTTTCTGAATTAGCTTAATTACGGCCAGTGCCTACATCGACATTGACATGGACAGTAACAGTCAGAGTTACTGTTACTTTTGTCCCCATAAATGACCCAATGATGTACCAGGTATTCTTCGCGGCGTCGCCGACATGAAAAGTCCCTAAACCACTGTATCGAACTCAGAGTAGAAAAATTAACAAACAGTATTTTTGTTTTGGGCACGTTTACATTTTGAAATGTTGTCAATTTAAGGACACCAACGTCATCTATTTAAAAGTGATCAAGTACATATATTATGGAATCTATTATATAATATATGTGTTAGTCTAGGGCATGGTCTATGTCAAAGTTAATCCAAATCCGTTTTGCTGTTTCTGAGTTTACGCCTAACAAACAATGAAACATTTTAAAATTTATAATATAAGTAAGAATAATATAAAATATCTGGTAAAAGAAACTCGTGAATTAGACATTACTTCTCCAGAAAATAATACACCTTAATTGTTTTTGTTTCACTTTCACGCTTTGTAATATTATCTCCTTTCCTCTTCACCATGACCAGTTAGCATCGCCTTCATACCGCTTCTTACAAAAGGTCGGTCGAAACTAAATCTATAGGTACTTCCGTTACAGATGTTTGTGATATGAAAAATCTTATTGGCTTTTAATTTAGCTTATTACGTTTGTATTACCACCTAAATGAACTCAGTTTTTATAATGATTTCTTATATTTACGCGAATGTTAGACATTGAAATTAAACTAATTTTCAGTTAATTTTCAGTCCCCCCCGTGACCATGAAGGCTGCAAAGTCTTCGAAACGTCGGGAGAAAATAAAACACCAATACCGCGATAGAATCCGAAAATTAGTTTAATTTCAATCTCAGTTTTTATGTTTTCACCAAGTGCAAAATCTTGAGAAGTATTAATTCTGAGTACATTGGCTCCGAAGTGGTTTTACGTAAAATCTTTGGGAAATCATATTTTACTCTTTAATAATGTTTTCCAGTTTATAGGCTTCGTTGTTTATAAAACTTCGTGGTAAGATACCCAGATTTCCCCTTTACGGAAAAACTAAGTTTCAAGATCTAGTTTAGGTATAAATTGCAAGGAGAGTATATAATGAAGCAACGAAGTTTGCAAAAGTGATTTGGCATTCATAACAAATCCTTTTACGGTAAGAAGTACTCGACAGGGTCTTGGTTTTGACGTAAATCCATGATTTTGATTATTATTTTTTGTTTATGAAAGAAAATTCTTTTAATTCCTAATATTATGAGCCGAACCGTAGATTTATAAAAAAAACTCAAAATTCTTATTTAATTATGCATATAACACTGATAAAGTTATCATGTAGTTAAACTTTCACACCAAATATAGTACCCTGTCCAATCTGATATTCAAAACATTTGCGCGCACAACAAAATATTTAATTCAATAACTTTAAAATTCACCCTTTTGTCGACTTTTATGTGTGCGCGTAAAATGGCGTAGCACGTAGCACAAATCTTGTAACTACCTACGTAGTATATTATGTAGATGTCTTCGTATCGAGGGGGCTCGCGTAGCATTGATCGGCGTAGCTTTTCGTAGCGCATGACTTGTCAAAGCTAATATTGGTTGAATTCGAGCCACGGTTTCGCACTTCGTAACTTCAACTCCATTTAAAATTAAGGTTTTTCTTTTGTGATATTATTTTTTATCTAGCAATTGAGTAAAATGTTTTTCTTTTTATTAGTAAAGAGTTTAGTTAAGTATGTTCTTGAATATTTTTTAAAAGAAGGAAAAAGAAAATATAATATTCGTGGCTAAAAATTGAGACGTAGTTTATAATAAATAACTACGAAATCGAGATAAAGAAAAGGGGATTTACATGCCAAATCGGCGGAAGGATTGCCAGAAGTAGGTTATTTGTGTCGTGTCGGAGAGGGACCACCGTATATAAGTAAAATTTGCCACAATGAGATCGTATTTCGTATAAGCTTGTAGAGTATCAGTTTTCGAACAGACTGACATAATTATGTCGACTGGCCAGGGATACTCATCTCAACTCGATATTCTATCCCAAAACTGCGCCAATTACCATAAAAAGGGAGTTTATAGTTTGTGATTTAAATTGTTGTAGAAGTACACAATGGCCTAATTGGGAATGGGAAGGCCTGCCGAGACCGTCTTTAAATTTTAAAACCCTATGCATACATTTTTGAGATTTCAGTTATGTGTGTATTGTTTTACAAAAAATCGTGCATTTATTACCTGCGAAACGTAAACCTAAGAATTCCACATTAGAATATCAACATTTTGTGAATTCTGTTAACCCGCATTAGGTCACGCTGGCCAACTGAGAGCAGTAGTACACGAGGCCCGAGTCCAGCAGTGGATAGCATATAATGTAGGGCTGGTATATAAATTGTTTTAACCAATGCTGACGTGTCAGGTGGTTGCGGAGTTCGAGGACGTGGAGCCAGACGCGCTGTACGACGTGCTGCATGACCCCGAGTACCGCTCTGTTTGGGACACGCACATGCTCGCTGCAGAG
Source organism: Manduca sexta (assembly GCF_014839805.1). Taxonomy (NCBI): domain Eukaryota; kingdom Metazoa; phylum Arthropoda; class Insecta; order Lepidoptera; family Sphingidae; genus Manduca; species Manduca sexta. The sequence continues at coordinate 12,139,848 of NC_051138.1, forward strand.
GATGCGGGACACATCAACGTCAATAACGACGTCGGATACTACGCCAGTAAGTATATTACAGCTAGCAATGCTAATGAGCTGGACTGTGTTATGCAGAAATGATTCAAAACTGTTTAAACTATGGATGCTGGACACATTAACCTCAGTAATGACGTTGGATACTACATTGATAGGTTTACTATAGACCAGTGGCGTAGGGGCCATATAACTCGATTCCTGCCGGCTTAGCTTTATGTAGGATTTCTGAAGAGTTCTAATAATTATTAGAACGATTAACAGACCTCAATTATGGATATTAATACCTATATATTGTGTCGGGTTTCCTTTCGGTAAATTTCACCATTCGCCATTGCAGACTTAAGTGAAACTATTTTAGACTAAACTTTTTTGCTAAACCAGAAATGACACTAGTAAGTACTGCTGCAGTCAGTTAGCACTGAATATGTTAAGCTGGGGCGGATTGTGCAGAAATTACCCAAACCAAGTTTTAGCTCCAAGTTACAAATTCACATAAGTTTTTTTAAATTTACTCTCTTCCTACCAGTGTCGAAGAGTGGAATTTTCCCAAAGAAAACCCGACACTCATACAATGCATGCAAATCGTTCTAATGAAATTACATTCTACTTCAATTACGAAAGGGAAGCCGGCTAGTATCGGGTTATGTGGACCCTTCATCATTGCTTCCTACCTCGTGTTACCTTCGGTTCCCTAAAAACTCTTGTGTCAACAGATATCTCGTAAGCAAAGAACATGTATTTACCTGTATTCGTCCCTATTACCATTTCTAGTTACGCCGCAGTCGACTTAAAACGTTTCAGAAGCAAGTTCAAAAGAATATACTTCATACTCCATAACTTGACTAAATGATAAATACAGTACTTCTGAACGATAATTCAATTTATAAGTGGTTGAACCATTTCGACGTTAAGAGTTTCTAGGGTTGTCACCTATCGAGAAGGTCTCAGTAGTATCAGTTTTCAGTATGTAAACAATCATCAATGAATTAATCAATTATAAATTAATGATTAATTAAAAAGGTATACATATGCGGTACGTTAACAAATTAAATGATAGAAGTGTCCCGTATGCAATCGTACACATTCTTGATATTGAGGTGACGTGATAGTTACTATATCTAAGTACCCATAATCTAAATAGTATATGCGAAAAAAATACATCATTAAATTCTATTATGATCGTTGAGAGAGTTTTGCACTCGTATGGGAAATGATTTAATTTATTTTATAAGTAAATGAGCTGTTTTAAATTAAATAGAAAACTAAACGATTTTTTTATTGCTTATTGTAGTTACTTAATACCTTTAAGCTTATTCTGAAATGCGCAAAACTAGAGTTTCTTGTCCGTTCTTCTCTAGTGGAAACTGCTTTTCGAACTGATGATGTAAAAAAAATTACTGTATCTAAGTAGTGTTTAACATTTTATAGAATCAAATAAATTATTTCATTTCATGCGAAACAACATGTGGTTAAACCAGTACGAACGAAGTCAGTATTTGTCATTCGCGCGAAGAACGCAATCATCCCAATTGGGGAGTTCTAGTATTCAAATTACACGTCTTAATGGTATATCTACCTCCTTTTTTTGTACGAACCCAGAAAAGTGACTCCACCGCACTTGATAGTAAGTGGACCGTAACCTCTCAAATTTAAAGTGTAATTTTTACTATAAATTCAAATGGAATTAATAGGAAAGTTAAGCGTAGGTAACAATATTATGTATTTATTAAAACTTATAGAACTGGCTGCTGCATTTTGATTTGAGAACGTTTGACTTGGAAAATTGAGCGTTATTATCAGAGAAAACATCGGAGAAAAGTAAATCTTAATACATAATAATATATTTTATTTATTTAAAGTGATGGTACTGGCTGATACATTTCAAATTGAGAACTTCGAAAATTGAATTTTTAATATCGCATAATAATATTATGCTTCTGAAAAGCATATTCAAAGGTTTTCTCAGAACATCTACAGAAAAATAGATTATTGAAAAGATTTCATTAATTTATTCATACATAAAGGTTAAATGAAACAGTAAAGCCACCGTATATATGTATAAAGATGTAAACTATCAATGAATGTTAACCTCCGTATAAATAAAATATACTCCATGCTTCGAACCGAAATATAAATATAATCTCATTTGCATAACCCGACATAAACCTTTGAGTAAGTTCCGGATCCGATAGCGGACTTAATCGATGATTTATGCGTGGAATGTCCGACAAGTATTCAAGACGTGCAAACTATCACCCGGCCGAACGAACTAGGTATACTGAACTAGACAATATGTTTTAATACTCCTGTTATGACAAATGTTTGTGAAGACATGTTATGCAGCAGTTACTGCTGAATTGATTTGCGTGGGTTAGGACTGGCTTTATATTTGAATAACTACTAACTAACTAAGTAGGCTTCTTCTTTCTTAATTTAGTTAGATTAATATTATAGGCTATTTTTACCCTCAAAGCGAAAACCTGAACTTTTCTAAGATAAAAAGTAGCTTTTATGTAATCCAGGACATGGTCTATTTCTTTGCTAAAATTCATCAAAATCAGTCAAGTAACATTAATAAGACGTTATGTATGTCTTTAAAATTCAAACAATACTCAATAATTTGATTACAAGTATACAAGTATAGTTTGATTAGGATATTAAAATTCCTCGCCATATTGTGGTAAAATATGGAAATAATTCCTAGTAGTGAATAAAAAGAACAAAATCAAAGGTCTCTACAAAGCAGGTTATGTTACTTTTAAGGCTACATTCATATGTGTTGACACTCGTGCCAGCCCTACATTGTGCCAGATTCCGTACCTTTGTATTCCGTCGGGTTCACGGGGGATGGTTTTATGGCTACTCACACACCGCCAACATCCCACTACACTGCCGCGTCAATTTTCTGATACTTCGCACACCCTTTCTTATTGTTGTTGTGTTTGAAATTGCGATGTTACTTGATATTGTAATAATTGGTTTACGGAATAGATTTAGATTCTATCGTATGTGTTAAAAGATCCATCACCAGGTTTAAAGAAGAATAATGTTTTCTGAAAGATGAATTGAAGGAAATAAGTAGGATTAAACTTTCTTTCCATGTGCGAATGTGTGTAGCCAGAAATGGGAGTTCAAGAGTTTATAAAATATTTGGATATATTTAGCAAAATAGGTCATCGCGTAAGAACGTGGCACATTACCGACTGTTGTAGAAATTTCGGTTTATGAGGTAAATATGTGTGTACCTACTTCCTATAGTATACAAAATGATTCTATATGTTTTTCGGAATGAAGATGTTCATATACATATAGTTTTTTTTAAATTTATTTGGTCAACCAAAATCATACATAATTATTAATATGTTTTAACCAATATTTATACTAAATATAAAAACGATACAATTTTGTTGCGTAAGTGTAACATTTATTTTAATGTTGGCATAGCATGCACAAGTTTAAAGTTTAACGTAACCAAATATTTAATACATGACATTCCGTATACAATCATGGATTTTTCAATGCAAAGCGTAAAACACTTCACCCAACCGTTCTATCGTATTATGCCGTAATGATCTTGTTAAAATTGATCATGTAGCATTATCGGATTTCAATACATTGAACCGCGTCGTTTCGACCCGCTGCCAGCAATTAAGTGTAATTGTATCGACTAACCGTACACAAACATGTTGGTTCCCTACTGTTAACCGATCATTGTGTACAAAATTAATTAATTAGAGCCTTCCTTTGTGTTAAGTTATCTGTTATAAAATGTTGCAGTGTGGCTTCGAAGTAGGTTTTTACAATGTTACAAATTATTGGAAATTGAATACTTAAAAGGATAAATAACTCCTTATTAGTAAAATAAGCAGTGCTTTAATAGTATGTCCATTTAATTCATTGTAAATAATACAATGATTTAGTGTTTTTTGACCTTTCATGGGCAAGAGCCAAAAATCTTTGAAACAGGGTATAGTATATTATTATAGAAATGTCACTGAAATTGTTTATTATCTTGCCCATGTTTCACAAATAAAAGATCTAACGAAGTTTTGCTAAGGAACATTCTAGAAGATATCAAATAATCAGATGACCGTCCTAACCATATACATGTATAATTATGAAACAAATCAATATGAGTGTGTGTCAGATGAAAAACTAAAATATTATATTTGAAAATTTACTTATTGTTATTTAAATACTCTCTGGATCTTCATATGTCTACCTTTAATCAAGAATTAAGCAAATAATTGTGATATTTAAATAAATTGTGTCTATATTCTTCGGACCGGACTCTAGATGATTACCGGTGGATTGCAAAAGTTTTTGAGTTGACGCATAATCGATACTTGGCACGCAGTAACCGTCGCGCTGTGGGCTTTAAAAGTTAGCGAATATTGTTTGGCCCTTTCATTTGTACCGAACTGCTCGTGAATATAACTTTTGGACTTTCTGTATTGATTGATGTACGGCCGGAAGATTAGCGAGCGAGGCCTAAAAAGGGTCCCGGTTGTACATCGTGCGATGTCGCTCGTTTAAGCGTGAGGCCCGGGCGGTTGCCCATTTCGTCTCCTCTCACCTAAGACCGTCACTAATTACTAGCCGTGAAAACTCATAATAATTATAGAGTACTTGACTGATATTGGTACGAGGATTGTAAAAAAAGGTGAAAATAAATAAAAGGTAGAAATAAAATTTTAGGCCTAAGCAACATCAAGGTTTCTTCTTCAGCCGATTTTAAGTGAGACAGTTGTAGGTACAATCAAAAATTAATTTATCAACAAGCCTGACTGCAACATACATCTTTGTAAATAATTAGTTTTGGTAATTGATTTAAATTTCTAACATTGTGTCGTGCTACGGAACGGGTCGTGAATAAAAGGAAATGTTTTGTTCGATTGAATTTAATTCAGAGTTGTACTTCTAACTATACCGTTCAATAAATTTCTATAAGATATTATGAAACATAGTCATTCCGTCACGTCTGCCTGTCTGAACGTGATAAACTCAAAATTACTGAATATATCGCGATCAAAAATATTGTGGATATATTTTGAGATCCCATAAAGTACATGGTTTACTTTATCCCGCAAAAAATCCCAACAAAGTTTAGTTAAATTTAAGTTTTAGGGCAGTCTTTGTTTATCATATTTTCTGGTAACGTGTGTATTTACGTACCAACACACCACTTGTGAAAAATAATCCCAACAAAATGTAGACTAACGAGGGGCGCGAGCGTCTCTTAACTGTATCTATGATTATACAGTATGACAGTTGTTTTGAAGGGGAAAAGAGAGGATAGGACAATTTGAAATCAGAGATTTGATCACATGTAAATGCTAACATAAGACGGTGCTGAAAACGTGTTTTGGCTAAATATATGCGAATCCAATTGATGAGAATTGGTTTATTAGTTTAGTGGAAGTGTATAGGTGTTGAAAACTGTAAGTCCCTGTGTTAGATTTTTAAAGAATACTGTGTGGGTTTTTGTTTTGTGATTTTCCTAGAATGGGATCCCAGTTACAGTTGTAATTGATTTATTCTGCAAAACATGCATAAAAACGTTTGTTTGATTTGAGTCCACTTTGGAGTGGGATTATGGTGGGGTAATCATCATTACGCATCAGAATGAATTGTATGTTGAATATTAGCGATTGTATTCATACTATCGTGTGAAGTCTACCAGGTCACACTAGGCCAGCGTGGTGGACTAAGGCCTAATCCCTTTCAGTAGTAGAGACGGCCCGTGCCCAGCAATGGGATAGTATATGGTTAGTACAGCAATAGATAGTGGGTATAATACAGGGCCGATATATAATATAATATACTCTAACATATCTGTCACGACGCTTGTCAGTTAGTTTTCAGTCTCTAAAATAAAATTGGTCTCCCGGAGACATTGAGTTATGGCGCTACGTAAACTCTGCACGGCAATTTGTAATATCGAAAACATTGCTGTAGTATATCATAAATCACAAAGACCCATAATATCTAGAATCTGTTTTGCCTAGCTTTTTTGGGCGTAAAATTACTCCTTATCAAAACAATATGTATTACTATTTTTTGCTCGCGGTTTCGCCTTTAAGGAATTTTTCGGTTTAAAGGAATTTTCTGGGATAAATAGCCTATGTGTTGTTTTGATGTATAACCAATATTACTGTAAAATTTCACCCAAGTCAGTTCAGTAGTTTTTTCGAGAAAGGGGAACAAACATAATATATATATCCATCCTGACAAACTTTCGAATTTATAATATTAGTAGGATGAGACCCTGTTTAGATGCCAAGACTTAGCCACGCGTTAGCAAAACCCGTTTTAACCACTACACGTATTTAGAATGAAGGCGAATAAGGATGGAAGAGCCGGTAGGGGTCGACAGCACCGAGCCTTCGTATGTCAGTTATTGGACATTCTTAGTAGAGGCCAGGTCAAAAGTACCCTGAACTGGAGGGAATGCAAGAAAAGATTGATAAAGGTGTAGGAAGCGAGAGATGTATGCCAGAATTGGGCAAAGTGGCAATCCATAGTCTCTGCCTACCCATATGGAATAGAGGTGTGATATCATGTATGTGTAACGCGCACTAAGCAAGCGTCAGCGTGTGAACATCTCGATCATCAAAATACATGTAGTTGTTAACGCGCATCTGAATGGAGGCTAACTGCTTCGTAATTTTATATGCTTATCCTATTTTTTCTCGAAGTGTTAAGCGCAGGCGTTATAAACATTCAGCTGAATCTATATCCGTTATATGGTGTGACAAAAGCCGGTCTGTTGCTGTATGAGGTTGAATAACCTCAAACGTCAACCAAATCTGGAACACAAATTCCAATTCCGGACAATTTACTTTCAATTCCGACCAATTTACTTTCAATTCCGACCAACTTACTTTTTTCGAATTGAAAAACTCCCGGATCAACACAGTTCAAGTAGAACTTTGTAGAATTAAGGCAATGCCCCAAGCAGTAGTATGAATCTCTGTTACGCCCATGTCCTTCACAATGTGAATAGCGTGTAGCAATTGCAATTCGTCCATTATTCACACTACTGGAGCATGTCTCAACCCGAGCTGAGAATGTTACGTAAAGCAAGTACTAGTTTATTCGCATTTAGGCAAAACATATGAATGTAAAGCGAAGATTTCAAAAAGTAAATTAGACAAATTCAAGCGCATTAGTTTTATAAGGTTCGTATCTATGTAACCATTCAATTTTCGATTGTATCATTTTAATCCGGGTTTTGTTAAACCATTCTCGTAGCAAAAAATACGAAGTGTCTGAAGTTTAATAACACCGGAATGTGTTTTCATACATTATTCTTAATATATTGTCAATATGTGCATATCACCGTCTACGTTATGCATTATTAAGAAAAATACTGCGGAATTGCAATAGACTAGGTCATGCCTATATTTCATTATGGTCATTGCGATGTACGTATTATACGGCGAGTATGTGGAATAAATTATCACCAAATGACATCAGTGAAGTGCCTTCGCGTCGGCTGTGTGCAGTCATTTCTTCAGTACCTACCATCAAATTTTCAATGAATTTTTAATGTGATTATAACGTTATGTATACGTATTTTTTGGGTTTCCAGTCATTTTATATGGAAATAAATAGGATTTTCAACGATTCAACATTAAATTGTGACGGAATATAAATTTTGCAATGAAAACATCGCCGTTCCACTTTCAAGATTCATTGTTCAACTAAGTTGAATGTTGCCTACTCTCTATAAATATACAAGGGTTTTTAAGGATTAGAGTTAGGTCAGAAAAAGAGCAATTGGATTACCTGATGTTATTTATCTTCATTGTATATAATGTCTCCAGCTTTGCTTTGGAGGGAAGTAAAAAAATATATTTCCAACTTCGCCCTACCCTTCTATTTGATTTATTTAGGGTTAAGACTATTTAGTGTTACTTGAGACTCCCGAGCTTCACCTCTCGGTATCCTAAAATGCGTGCCACTGCCGATCTTGGCTTACAGGCGTTGCAGTGGTGGATGTGAGCGCGAGACAGTCTCGTATAAGCGAAACAGAGGTTCGGCGGATTTGCTTTCACGTTTTCGTAAGGAACCAAATGTATTCAATTTATGACAATCGTTTCCAGATCGTCGAACTATTAAGAGTTAGATGCGCCACGGGTAAGAATTAATGTCGGGTCTGTATGACCATTTACTTAAATACCTTACTCCTCTTTGTATAATCGTGACCGTAAACACAAAATTGAGGTGTAGTAGGTTATCTCGTAGAATTTGTTATAGACCTATATATCATTAAGGATTAAAATGGTTCTTATTTTAGTGTAGTAAGTTATTTAAATAAAATTTCTGAATATGCAAATAAGAACAAGACACATGATTGACGATCAACCAGAGATACAATACTATTTTACACAGGAGAATTTAACATTTCTATGCTATTTTTGCTGCAGATTTAATAACTTGTCAAACGTAATGATTTACTAAACTTCCCTTCAGTTCCATGTAGTGAGATAAAACTCCTATCATAATTTCTGACACAAATTCACACAACTGTAGTTAATCAAATTAAAAAAACAATTTGCTCTACCCCGACGTCGAACTCGGTTTCTTAGCCAAAGTACACACACACAAATGAGACTATAATATAGAAAATATATTCATACCAATCAGTGTTATTGATCCTGTAGATAAACTAAAATCATTGGGCAGGGACTAGGCACGGTGCTGTTTCAATAGATGAGACCTAGATTAGGTCTTGGAAGTTTGGATTTTAGATTAACTAAGTAACTAAAGGCAAAGTTGGCGCCGTTTCAAACGTAGAGAATGACACGCTTCGACGCGGGGCGAAGATTTCCGTCAATAAGTATACCTGATCACGAAGGGTTCCAGATGATTTTTTGCTGTATTTCGTATTGTATTAATGTAATAAAGAATTGAAAATTGATTGTTGTGATAATATTAGATTGTTATGATATTAGAATTTTGAATTTTTAAAGAAAATCATCATAATGATGTTTAAAGTTCTCAAATTGTTTCTTTGCTGATTTTATAATACGCATTAGATATAAGTTATTTCTTTACTTTGCGACGAATCCTCATTTCTAAAACCTATTACATTTTTAAAAAAAATGTTTTTCTTCTTGCCGATTTGTTCTCTAGGTTTGATTTACTGAATATCTACCACCTTTTTCACAGTTTTCAAGTAATTTTATTTGATATAAATATAAATAGTATTCATTTACTATTTAATATTTGGGAGCATAGATTAATGTCACTTTTATATTTGGTCGGCTTATACATGTATCTAACGATTAGAATTTATTTAGAAGTCACGAAACAGGTTCTAAGTTCAATATATTTTCTAGTGTCATGCCCGGCGCCCCTCAAAAACCGCGACTTCGTGCTGCAGCGTTCCTGGCTGGACACGGGAGATGAGAAGATGATTCTCAACCACTCCATCTTCCACAAGGATTACCCACCGAGGAAAGGATTTGTTAGGTAATGTACTATTTCCGGATAAATAACAAATCATATATTAATAGAAATGTCCATTTGTAGACATAAATCAGTCCTAGCCGAATTTCTGTCTCGGCGGCCCATCTCAACAGAAGTCAACCCGATACGCCGTATATATCGTGCACAAGTGTGTGCGCAATACACAGATGCACTCTCTGTTCCTTCACTCACATAGTCCGTGAGACGGCAATTCGACATGACCGGAGAGGGATGAGGCACAGGACCATTGGCTTTACGTGTTTTCGAGGTACAGCGGTATCACACCATCAATCTCCTGACTCCAAACAGCGACTTCGTGTTCAACTTACACATATCGCGTACGCATTACAACTATGTCACCGAGGCAGTCGTACACATATTTATATAGAGCAATAAAAGAAAGACTCGCCGGAAATGGTACCAACGTGGAATACCTAACTAGCTTATTAGCTATGTCGACACAATATGCCATCACATCCTTAGAACTTTAATGTGACATTAGCTAAAAAACAACTGTTACAGGGCAAATGAACAATAAATAGATAATAAATCTAAAAATACTTTAAGATTAATTAAGATCGGTTTATACATAAATCAGAAGTATAAATTTTGAGATACAAGTCCCTTTAGTTCTCGGAGTGTGTCAAATAATTAGTATGGTTGCAGGGAGCAAAGAATCCTTCCTCCTAGTGCCTTTTCTTTCTACAAAAGCTCATAATTCTCTGTTACGGTTCGAGCCGCAAATAACACCTAGTTTAACACGTAAACAGTTTCGTAATTTCGTGTGTACTTACTGGTCACGATCACTCCGAGAGTTTTTTGTTCCTCCAAGGCCTCAACTGTGCTCACGGCTGACAACTTTTCACGTCGTGAGATGTACTCTTACAAGAGTCCATTAAAACTTTATAAACTGAGAGATAAGTTATTAGGTTGTTCGTTGGGGTAAATATTCTAAAACGTGTGAAAGTATAATCAGCAGTTGTGTTGTTAATACGTTTAACTACTCGTTTATGTACGTCCTTTGGAATAAATACTTATTATTAAACCGTTTAAGAATCCTTGACGAATTAAAGTTTTGTTTTTTTGTTTCAATTTCACAATTTAATCTGATTAAAAGACACGAAACGAAAACAAAACACTGGTCGAGTCATAAAAAAGTTCTATCTTTTTTTATGCTTTGTTATTTAATTAAATTTACTGGACTGAATTTAACTATTCAAAGGGTTAAGAGGATTGTTGTGCCGGATGTTATATTGTTTTTTTTATTTTAAATCTTTTTTAAATAACGATTTCTTCGCCACGAGCCTCGGTCATTAGCTTTTACTAATACCTACTCATTGGTACCATTCTTTTGAGCCCATGAACTCTTTATTTGCTGTCAGTTGCTGAAGAGTTGGATATCATGCTGCAACGTCAGCTCAAGGTTACCTTGCCTTAGAAATACCACCGAAGTAACTTTATATGAAATTTCAAATTAATTACTTGTCAAAATAGTAAAACAGCTGATCATCTTCAAAAGCCTGAATAGATCTTCCTTAATTATAGCTAAGAACTATCCCGATCACATTATCTCGATGCTTGCTGCATGCATTGCATGATGCAGCTTTCAAATAAAATCGTATCAAAATTGGTCTTTTCGTTTGAGAACTACCATGCTACAGACAACACAGAGTTATAACAGCCCTCTAATTCTGTCGGGGGTTAAAAACCAAACAGTACTGTTTCAATGTAGTATTAATTGATACTCTATATCAATATAACTTGAGCATTAATTCTAGATACTTTTAACTTTAGTCTGTGGCCGTCAAGATTTTTTTATTTGGTTATCCAATAGTATAAATGTTTCGTTAGGTCGGTCGGCATTGGCATATCAATCCGCCCAATATTCATTTGTGACCCATCAATAGACTCACAGTTTGGACAATACTGTACTTGATAATTATTACTATATTAAATTAATTAAATACATTGTCGTGGCGACTAAATACAATATAAATTATAATTCATATTTTGGTTTTAAATATTTAAAATTCTAAATGCGGCCTCGTATTTCCCTCGGGGACTCGTTTCTGGCAATAGTGGCACGAATGACAGTATGCGTCATTACATGTTCGAATAAACGTGTAATGTTTCCAGTACGACAACCACATTTAGTGACGAGGTTAAGTACTGAACTGATGGTGGATTAGCATCAGTTCAGTCTATTCTCAGCTCAAGGTTTTCCGTATAAACCATTAATCATATTATTAACTCAACTGCAACGATGACGACTTGAACGATGAAGTCTCGGGTTTGATGCTCGTAAAGTGATATTAGGTTTTTCTGCTCAGTATCAGAACTTGTATCTGATATGGCGATGAACCCGTATCTCATCATGGGACGGAATACATATGGCGAAAGTGGGTGCACTAGTTATGCCTCTGCAGAGCCCTCAAGGGGGTAAGCAGAGGTGCAATGTATTATGTATTAGATATTGTTTGTGTCATTATGTTGTCCGAATAAATGATTTGTATTTGTATTTAGATATGTATTAAGATAAATGGCCTCAATATACTCATTACATAATCAATATAGATTATGTCAAAATCACGAATTGATCAGTCCGAATGAACGTATAATGGTCATTGTATATTACATGATCAATCAATCATAAAATTACGGATTGAACTGATGCCAGACTGACCGTGTAATTGTCACTTAAGTTGGCAACACACGCAACGATCAATATTTTTTTAACCAGCTTTTTGACACGTGCTTAATCTTGTTTTGGTATTAGGACGTAACCTACCTTCACCTCAGATGTGATAAATTAAAAATCATTTTAGTATGAAAGTTAAACAATTTTTTTTCTAAATAATGATAGCAAATTGCATCTGACATTCTCTGCCGTGTTATAAAAAATATATTTGATTATACCATATCAAGTATCTATACATTCTTAAAGATTTAAAATGAATAACCACGATAAAAAACCTATGTGCGGTTGTCTCTAATTACTTCTTTGGGTCTACAGCTTTTTGTATCCCTAAATGCGGTCCTGTTTGACACCATGACACAATCGCGATATTTTGTAGTATAAAAAACTTTTTAAACAATAATTACGCAGCCTTCAAAAGCCACTAAAAACCCAAAAAATATTATCTTTACCTATATACTGGTTACTCATTTAGGAGTCAGTGTCTAATAAAAATTAAACATTGTTTTCGTACATTTGTTCATGTATTTATGTAGCTTAACTAGCAATTAATTAATGACCTATGTTTTATGGTTTTTGAAGGCGGTATATTTTTTAAAAAGTTTTTAATTAATTGCTTTTTTGTGTTAGTAAAATTCGGTATACTTTGAGGATATCATAGTTGACATCATTTTAAGAGTTTTCTGATGTATCTCCGAAGTCAATGGTCCATAAATAATGAAATTTATATGAAACTACAAGAGAAACACCAGCTTTCGAATAAAGAAAGAACCATAAAAATCGGTTCACCCAGTTAAAAGTTCTGAGGTAACAAACATAAAAAAAAATACAGTCAAATTGAGAACCTCCTCCCTTTTCTGAAGTCTGAATAACTGGCTACGGTATCTATACTTACAACATAACGTTGTATTATGTATGTATCTAGAATATAAAGATAAAAATAGGTTGTGTCATAAGTCCTTGTTGTTCGCATGTTGGCGATGCAAAAAAATTAAGTCGAAGTAAATTAGCGAGGGGTTACCATCTCTCGTCAGTCACTATCTAGACCCTACATTATTTACTATCGCTAGCCATCTTTAGCTAAAGTTGGGTCCTTTGTCGTGGGTCCGGGGTATCCGGAAGCATTCTCGATCCCCCGGAACAGTCTCACGTGCGCAGCAGCAGGAAACCGTAGGTTTTAGTCAGAATGACGGCCTAAAATTGGTAGGAACTCGACACAGAGCATCTAGACGTCTGGGTCGGAAGGCCATTGTGTCCGGCATAGCCATTCTTCCACTCCCTAGGTCCAAAAATGACATTCCAAAAACATAATTAGTAATAATAAAGAATAACATAAATAAAAAATAATTTCCCAGCTAACCAGTAAACAACGCAATTAAATACTCGAACACTGACATTTCCAAAGCATAAACCCAAAACGTTGAATTAGGTGCCGGCAATTGGGCTGAAGTATTTTCAACTCTATTGATACACTTAGAATATCAATTTAATTGCGGTGCGCGCCATCGAAAAGCTCCCACGAGAGTTGTGAGCTTTCGCTCCACGCCTCTTTATAAGCTTTAATAAACCCGACGAAGTATTTAAAAGTTATTTAAATCGAAATATGTGAAATATTTTCCTTTGTCTCTGAATTTTGCGAATATACTGTTAAGTTTTAAGACTTCCCTCTTGTTTCGGGCTACAGACTGAGTTGTTTTCAGTACATATGTGTAAATGCTAAGTCGTTATAGTCAATAAAGAGGCTCCTAATAAAAATACAGTATAGTGTAGTAAGAGTGCTTAGTACGTATACTTTTGTATTCAATGGATAAATAATTACGTGTTTCAATTCGCAGCTTATTTTCTGTACTACACTACTAAATGTTAATATGCGTAATGTAATTATTTTAAAAATAAATTGAAACAATAATATTATTCGAGAACACTGGAGTAATATTAGACAGTTAACACTTATGCAAAATAATTAATTAACATTTATAATATATTAGAACTAAATCTACATAAAGATATTTCGCTGAATTATGCGTATTAATACTATATTCTTTGAACATAATAATTGTATTTATTTTCAATTTAAAAACTAATTCCAATATTAGGTAAACCAATCACGTTTCACAACCCAAGTCCGCTACCACTAAATATTCTACTATATCCAGTGAAAGCATCGTCCTAAAAATATAAACAAAGACAAGTTTGCCAACAGTTTTCCGAGATAAATAAGCCGCGGCAAAGCCGGCCGTCGGCTTTCATAGCTGTTTGAGGCGGTCTCGGCTCCGTTCTAATGCGCTCCACAGAATCCGCTTTAAATAAAACTTTGTGCTGCTAAACGCACTTCACCGTTTCTGTATGGTAATGTAAAATTTTGCAATATAATATTTTTGTAATCTCAAGATTTGAATTCAGAGTTTGGATAACAACGTGTCCGTTGTGTGTGTCCGTACGTCACCTGGGGCCGTCATTGAAAATCACTAAGGGCCAAAATATAAATAATGCTATCAGTCATGCTGGTACTGCAGCAAGCAGCTGAATGAGGGTTCCCATTGTTGGCACAATGGGTATAATTGTGTTATATTCATTTATATTTTTTGTTTTGTTTTTTTTTTATCTTCTTTATTGTACATGTTATACTAATATTGTCCCAATAATCAACTCTTTCTTTCTTTTTCTTTCAATATTAATGTAAACTTTCGTTGAGCGTTGGTGATTATTTAACAGTTATACCAGTTTAAGAGTCATAGGTTTAAATTGATATAAGTTAGGGTTATCCATTACACGTTACTTTCCTTACTTATGTACCAGAAAATAGTATTGGAAATCCCCGCGATATTCATATCTGCAAAATATGCTAAAGGCGTCCATTTTGAAAATAATCACGCTTCGCCGCTGCTACATAAATAAACACGAAAATAATTTCGACCTCAACCAAAACCACTTATAACCATATTATACAATTTTATTCAGAACATGCAGTGAAACGTAGGCGGGTCGGTCTCTCATCAGTTTATTTACTCAATTTGCACCCACTTAACAGATTAGATAATGAAATGGCGTGTCAATCCGCGGCGGAACGCGACGCGACCTTTGTCTATACCGCGAATCACAAATAATATTAAGCTCAAGTCAACACGCTCCGAGAAATCGCTAAAGGGATTTGTAAATGATCAACATTTTTGGCTGGAAAGTATTGCACGGCGAAATTACGAGATTGTCTGAGCATGTATAAAATTTAATAAAAATGATAACATTCAGTATTGAAGCTCTATATTGCACGATTGATCGATAGAATACTAACGATTTTGATCAGTGTACTGGACATTCCAGGCATGTCGTTTTCCTAGCTATATATCATCATCATCAGCCACATAAAGTCCGCTGCTGAATATACCACCTCCCCACCGCCAAAGGATTTTCAGTCGGACCTTCGAAAGCGGCCTGCGACCAGCATGTTCCTGCGACCTATATCAAGTTGTCTAAACATTGCCGTCAAAATGTTAATCGTCAAATCCCATAAGGTCGAATAAATCTCTGTAAATTTTATCGACATGAATAAATCTCTGTGCTGGTCGGTCAGTTATTTCATTTATAAAGGAATCTAGACTACTTTACTTCGGAAAATGGATGGGCTCCCACAGGACTGGATTGTATCGCCTCATGATAAGCGCAATAATACAATAAGTTATACATTTTAGTAAGTAAGCATTATAGTAATAGTACATTTTACTAACACATTTTAGCCAGGGTAACTAAAAATAGTCAATATTAACCATTTACATCCGGAAGTTTGACGCAGTCTAAGTTGCAGCGCGTCCATAATATGCTATGTAGCTTTATACTCCGCACACAAACGGAATTTGCGCTAAATGTAAACTCCATGTAATAGAAAACGTCTAAAATTTTATTCAAAATACAATCGCATTTTTTATTTACTTGAATATGTATTTAAATTTCATTTCAGTGTTATTTAGGTGTACAAAGGATGGTGTGTTCCAAAAATATTTTATATTATACATTTGATTGAAGTCTTATTCAAGAAAATTCCAGTCACGACTCATAAGAGAATAATAAGTCTTTTTATGATCTTAGAAATGTTATGTACAGACAGGAAAATGAAGTTTTTGTGTAGTTGATTCCATATTTTTTATTCTCCTAAAATACACACACCACATACAAACTAACTTTTATCCCCAAAGTGGTAGGCAGAAGCGAAACTGGTGCACCCACTTTGGGACGTCATTCCGTCCTATAATGTGAAAGAGGACGAGCCTATCATCTATCCATCCAATTTATATAGTTATTTGAAGTTTAGACAAGTTTATAATACCCAATTTAAACATAATTAGGCGATGGATTATAAGGGCTTTGTTATTTTGAACATTAAAAAAATCCAGGAGAATATCGACTTAATACAGCGTATTTCCAAACTGTTTCAATAAATATAATTTTGTTTTAGCTTGAATATTTTTTATCTTACCATACCTGATCGAATTAATACTACTAAGGCATGTTGTTCCTATAATCCTTTCTTTTTTCATATATTATACGAACTCAAAACCTATCAATAATAATGAGTACAGGCTTGTGTGTGGTAAGATATATTTTATATCCTCCCGATCACCTTACACAAGGTGCTGAAACCCGCCATAGTAACCCACGTAAGTGTTGCATCTCCGGGATCAGCCAGTGTATCCGGTTCCAACAGGCCGGCATAATTGTGTCGATTGTCGGTGGGTACTTAATCATCTCTCATCAGTCGACATTCTTTTGGACTCACTCAGCTTACCATTAGGTGCAGTACCGTGCCTTATAAAAAATAAGGTTTCTTTGTCTTGTTTTCCAAGAGTAATGTGGATGTATATCACCTTACTTTAGTGGCGACGCATATGGGTTGTGAAAGAAGTTCTAAAATCTACTCACAGGCAATACTTTTTATAGTAAAAACTATATGGAATATGTAAAATGGTTAAGTCTCACCACACAATTGAGTCAATGGAATTTAGTGAACATGTTATCATTTGTTTCGTTTCGCTATACGAGTACGATTTTCGTACAATAATGATTCACACGTCGCGTATAAAAGTAAATACTTTTTTTTCTTTTTTATTTAAAAGGAACAGAAAACAGTTACACATTGAATAAGTAAAGCGTGAATTACACATGTACTGCATTAATAAACATGTAACCAACACCACAGTTTAAAATATTTCGACGCTAGTCTACGTGCCATTCACGCTATGTTCAATTTAATTAGTTTTTTGCAGTTTACAAATGTTCTGTACTATTTACTTTAGGGCCTTTTATGTGTACAAATACCCGCAATGCAGATCTGCAACGATTTACATCTGCAGCATCCATCGTATGAATAATAGGTTGCATCGATTAAAGTAACAATGGTTTTATTGATATTCTTGTTAGTTGGGGGTTACAAAGAAAAATATTATCTGATCCACGAATACAATTTGCTTGGTACGTTACTAAACTTGTTACGTCTTTTAATAACTTTACAAACAAGCAAAAGAAAAACATCCGTCATGCCTCTTAGTTAGGCAGAGTTGCAACCAGTGCAACGTATCGCCTTTTGCATTCCGTTCTATGATGTGATAGGGGGCGAGCCTTTCGCCATATTGGGCACAAATTCCAGATTCCGGGCTGACACTGAGTAGTAAAACTCAATAACCCTTTGCCTGACCCGGGAATGGAACCCGAGACCTCAGCATTGCAGACGTAGTGTAATACAACTATGCCACCGAGGCAGTCAATAATACTGTACATACAAAATTATTGCATTGGTGCTACAGTATTCCATACTTGAATAATTTCCAATACTTTTTATTTATTTATAGATTCCTTTATGTTAAAAGAAACTATATTTTTTCCAGAGCGTTGTCTCTTCTTACTGGATTCGTGGTTCGGACAAGATCAGGGGCTGGCAGCTGGCTGGGCTATGTCTCAAGATCCGACCCTCGTGGGGCATTACCGGCGTGGCTGGTTAACAGGTATGAAGATAATTCTATCTATAAGAAACTTAGATGTGAAGACAACATACGTTGTCGTTTTATTATAATAATATACCGCTAAAATACAGATAATTGATTTAGAGAAATATTTTATAACACCGGAATAAGGATTTACAGAGTTTTTTGACGTGACAAATATTCTAGACTACATTAAGTTACTAAATTATGCAATATAGATAACATCATTGCGATAAGAATAAGGACGCCACGTCGCCATGTAATTCCGCATTTTTCAATTACCCAGGGTGACAGCTCAACTAGCACCTCGACTAGTAAACCAACTCCACGCAGCAGCGCGTCGC
The DNA here is from genome assembly GCF_014839805.1 of Manduca sexta. Classification (NCBI taxonomy): domain Eukaryota; kingdom Metazoa; phylum Arthropoda; class Insecta; order Lepidoptera; family Sphingidae; genus Manduca; species Manduca sexta. Next base: position 12,158,354 of record NC_051138.1, read on the forward strand.
TACCCTGGCTGGAAGGCACTCACAGACTTGCCCTACCACAAGCCATGGAGGCACCCGGAACAAGTCCCGCCGAACAGGATCTCTTTAGCTGATGTGAGTAAACTTAACGTCATGATGATTTGATGGTTGATGGTTGATGGTATCAAAGGTGATTTTTGCCGTAATAGAATGATAACGTCAAGCGATATTTAATAATAATAATAATAATAAAAACGTTTATTGCCAAAATTAAAACTATTACAGAAATTAAAAAAATAAAAACAAAACAATCTTACAAATAAAAATGGCAAAAGGAAGTGGCTCAGCTAACTGCTGTCTGAGCTGTGAAACTCAGCCAGCGCTGGTTTTCAGCCACTTCTGGCCCCTTTGGTGTTAGGCGGGGTTAGGACTAACTGCTCCTCCATTCGTTTTTAAACTGCTTAGGTCTAATAATATCAGTTAAAATTATCTTTAACAAACATAAATCCATAATCTCATTCGTATTAAAATTATCATTTGAAAAGAACAATAGTGTGTGTACATGTGTGTGCGTTTGTGTGTGTGTGTGTTTATGTGTATGTGTGTATGAGTATGTGTGTATGTGTGTGTGTGAAAGTGTGTATGTGTGTAAAAAGCATGGTAACTTTTGGTTTCTCTATACATTATAATAATTAATTCCGTTTTTTATTTACTACTGCTTGAAGGTATGGCTTTAGGCTTAGGTTTTTCAGGTACGAGAATTTTTTGACGTTTTCAGCGGCAAGTTGTTTCTTTAACAGAGCTGATTTATATTTATATTGATTTATATTTATATTTATTTTTAATAATATCGGAAGATGTTCGTTTTCTTTATAATATTAATTTGATGTTTATATAACGAGTATACTAAATATATATATTACTAGCTGACCCGGCGAACTTCATACCGCCTGACAGTCGATTCTTTAATTATATTTTTTATTACTTATTTTGCTATTCGGGACACCGGGTCAGTTAGTAAGATAAAAAAAGAATAAAGAAAGTTGCTAAGTCAAACATTATGTCAAAAAATAAAAATTATAAAACGCTTAAAATTCTTTCCATCGTTCCATCTAACGTCACTCAATTGTTTTGCCTTCCCAGAACCCCTCAACTAATACTTAAGTGTTATACGTGTACGTACTTTATGGTACGGTATTAAAGTTCAAATTGACTTTTAAGTATTATTACGAATATTTTGTATGGGAATATAAAAATGTGTTGTTTTTAGACTTTTTCAGGCAATTTAAATTTTGTCTCTCCGTAAGAACTATCCTCGTACTTCAAGGAATATTATAAAAAAAGAATAAGAGAAATAGGTTCAGCTGCTCTCGAGATTTGCCCTTAGCAAGACATTCAGCTATTCATTTTTATATTATGGATAGGCCAATTAACAGCTAATTCTTTTATTTACAGTGTGTAGATCCTGACGCACCACCTCCACCGGTAGACCCAAAACCAGACACGTCGAAAACAAAACTTGAAGTGCCCCAACCGAGGGAGATAGAGAGCCACAGCATTGAAGACCTTGGCGACATATCATCAGAATTTAGCGTCGAAGTAGAAGAGGACATACCAGACCCACAAGACCTTAAGAAGAAAGGGAAATTCTACAGGCTCGTCAAGTCTATGAAGAATAGACGGAAGAGTGTTCAGGTTGCAAAGAGCGCTGATAATTTAATGGATGGTAAGCCAGAGGAGAAACCGGAGAAGAAAAAGACCTTCAAGTTCCATAGAAGATTCAGCTTGAGTAGGAGGGAGGATTGAGCTTAAAAGTGTTGTGAATATGGTTATTGTTAAAGATAACGCGTGTTACGATTGTTTTGATTCGCATGTGAATGTTTCAAATGATCCACGAACATCATGTTACAACATTTCTTATCTATATCACAAACTCGACAAATGGCTTTTGCTTTTACCCAATATTACAAGTTCAGCAAATTCTTTACACCAAATATGATTTAAACAAATAGTTTATCACTATCGTTTTAAACCCAACAACGTTTATATACGTTTTGCGATGATTGTTATGGGTACTTTACGAATGAAGTTTTTATACGTATAGTCCTGCTAACCTGGAGTTAAAGAAATGTATTATTGTTATTGCTAAAGTAATTATCATATATTGGCAAATCTGATTATAGGTATACTTATATCAGTGTTTATTGAAGTTATGACTTTAGTACAAAAGTAGACTTATATATTATGTTTTTTAAAGGTGTGACGGAGTGTAGCATATTCAATTGGTTAAACTGTACATCCGGTTCCAACAGGCCGGCATAATTGTGCCGTCTGGCAAGGGGTGATCATCTCTCGTCAGGCGACATTCTATTGGTCCCCGTTCCATTTACTATTAGGTGCAGTGGGATCGGTATGCCGTGCACGTATGAAAAAATTAGATAAACAACATTTCTTAAATAACTTATTTTTATGTAGTGATTCAAACAGTAGTTTTATTTATGAGAGAGATCGTTAGAGAGGTAAAAGTATAGAATAAAATAAATGTAAGTTGTTGGTGCATCTATTGTTATTACTGTAGCAGTTTTTTTTTACTTTGAGCATTTCTACATTAAGCAATGCGTACTGTTCAAACCTGTTTGAATAATGTTAAAAATGTATTATAAAGCCGAACACACAAACAGAGCGACATTCGAAATATTTTATATATTGCACAGCAGGTCTTCCGACAATTTTTAGCAGTTAACAATGTTTCATTAAATTATATATTAAAATCGATGAATTGTACATTTTACGAATACAATGCCTCGATATTAATATAATTATAAATACGCTTCTATTGGTAAATTTTGCAATAAAGCTACAGTTAATTTCCCTTTAAGATGACTTTACAGTTACTACAAATTAATGTAGGTACCTATTTCATTGTAATCGTAAAATATACTTAGCATAAAAATAGTGTATAACTTTGAAAATTATAGTCAAATCATTTATATTCGGGGTTTCATGTTGAACGTTACGTCATTTCTGCGGTATCCAAAATATAAAAAAACGAACGCATTTTAAATCTAAACCAAGATTATTTACAAACAAAGTCAGACAATGGTAGTGTAAAAAGGTAATAGCTTACAAGAAACGGTGCGAAAATCACGTAATTCTAAACATTACAAAAGATTTTTTTCTGTCCACTGAAATGATTCCGGCTTACATGAAAAGATTTTGTTTAATAAAAATGCCTGTTTTTGTACTGTGATAGGCGAAGTTTTTTTGCCGTCAGGTTCAAGGTTACTCAAATCATTGCATTGTTTGCGGTCTACGAAAACGATACGCTTTGAAAAAATTGTGACTGTATGATACAATCTCATACTTTTCATGTTTATAGAACATGTAGAAATGTTGAACACAAATTTAAAATTAGTCAATCTTTAAAATAAATCTTTGATCTTTTAATATTAGTTTTTATATGTTGCCTACATTTCGGCAAATATATAACGTTAATCTTTATACTAATAAGGTTACGAGCCCTATTCCGTATACGGGGCAAATCCGCCTCTTTGCAATTCCGGGCGTTCTAATCGAAGGACAGCTTTGATAACTATATAGATAGAAGCTCTGAAAAATTCCCGATTTATCTAAACCATCTATGAAAGAATTGCAAACAGACGGATTTGCCCCCGTAGACGGAATAGGCCCTCCTGGCCTTATATCGTTTTCTTTGCTATACCTACACAATACGCATTTTCCTTAAAATCTCGACTACGTTTACAGTGTGTGCCTTTACTCTTTATCTGTATTCTAATTCTCTGTAAACATGTTTACTTCGTTTAGTGTTTATAATGTTTTGTATGTCGTAGCAAGATTTATTACTAAAAAGTACAGTTTGCGAAATACCCAAGTTACTGTTAAATCATAAATTTTCCAACTAGAAACACAATAATCCTAGGATTTTTTTAACATGTCAATACGTGTGTTAGCCTGGCAAGGGCTGGCTTATAAAGATACACCGGACTTTTGGATGAGCGCTGTAGGCACTCGTAGCCCTTGAAAATTAAGCGACCTGAGGGGAACCGGCTAACAAGTTACGCACCGCGGCTTAGTACCTTCATTGGGGGAGGATGAGCCATCAACGATTATGAATTCTAGGATTATACATATCATTGTAATATAAACATACTTTCTAAATATTATGTAATATAATCGAAATTATTTAAACATACTTGACCATAATGAAAGTATTTGCCAATCCATCTACGGCTTAACAAAACTTATAAATAAAACATGCTACATGCACGAAATCTTCAACATGTTTAAATGTATTATATTTTAATTGAGAATTCGTTCCACGTTATTAACAAACGCTATAGTGATAGTTTTAAAAAAAAAATACGACATATTACCTAGTCAGCCACAAATGTAGCTGAATAAAATCATAATATCAAATCGCGTATACATAATAATATGTAATATGTAAGTTTATATGAAGTAAAATTTTCATGATCATTAATAAAGGGCATCCGTTTTATTTTATTTTTGTTAAAAGCACAAAAGTGTAGAGACATTTTGAAGTATTAAATATATTCAGCTGCTTATGTGATTGACTGTACTTTGGAAATACGAAAATTGCTGAGATGCCAGTTTAATAATGTTGATATATTAGACAATTAAATTAAATCATTTACCGTCATTTTCATAAACGATCCCCATCGCTTTCTCGATCCATCTCAGAATGGACCAATCAGAACAAAGTTTTTTGTGACAGACTTACAGTTGAGTTATTTTAATTGGTTCATTCTCGGAATCGGATTGAGATTGGGATCGCTTATTGAAATAGACGTTAGTAATTTTTTTTGTTACATGTATTTTTTATTTTACACAGATATAGTTTATATGAAGTCCATTTATCGACTCACTTACCTACCCAAAATAATGGTGGTTGTTTCCGTTCAATATCGTGCTAATTTTTACAAAAAAAGTTGAACACCACGATTATTCTACAGTAATATTATTTTTTGTCATTTTATCCAAAACATCGGTTTAAATAATTTGATGTTAAATGTGTTATTGCTTAATAAAATCGTCTATATCGATAAATATATCAAGTCTTATAACCATTTATTATACGTATTTACGACACATTGTAATCTTAACTTCTCTTATATAATTTTAAAAAGATTTTATTAAATTTCTATGAAGTATTTACGTGCTCAATTTTGTGTAGTCATTTCGTCTTAACTTTAGAATACTATTTAATTGTACTATATAAGTACTATACACATTTATTACTATGATTATTTACCGCTGTTACTGAACTATATATATTTTATAATAACCAAATATTTATTCAGCTTGAATTTTGTGTACATTAAGTCGAATCTTAATACAGTTGAACACTTTATTATCGTTATCCTAAATTTTAAAGGATATCTTTGATACTGACAGCCTCGTTGGCGTTGTTGTATTACGGTGCGACTGTAGTGGAGGTGTCGGGTTCGATCCCCGGGTCTGGCAAAATGATATTAGGTTTATCTACCCAGTATTAACCTGGAGTCTAGAAATTGCGCCCCATATAGCGATAGCCTCGTCCCTTATCACATCATGGGACGGAATATGCGGAGCGAAAATTGGCAGCACCAGTTGCGCGTCTGTCTACCCCTTCTGGGATGAAAGGCGTGAATGTGTGTATTTTCTGTACGCTCTAAATATTATATACTATAGTATAAGGGCGGTCTAGAGGTACGGAGGCGTGGAGATAGCTTTCTGCAATCGTTAACGCTAACGGATTTTGTATCCATACGGATACCATATCTTATCGATAAATCTATCGGGTGGATATAATAATGTCAGCGTTAAAGATTGCAGAAAGGCATATTGGGTGCGACTCCCAGTAACATGTTATAAAGGTACAATTTTGTTATAAGAAATATTATTAAGTACCAACTTTTCTTTTCTAATTGTCAGAGGTACAGCTGGAATAATTGAAAACATTCAAATCATCATACCTGGTTCACGTTTCTATAATTACCACGGTATTAACTGATGGTAATACTTTACCTTTATGCAACTATTTGCCTTATTATGTAAGCCTGTTCGACACGAGTAAACAGTAGAGTCAACTACTACTGTATCAGTTTCAAGTAATCTACCAAGTTTAATAAATTTAATTCACTTTTCTCTACCAGATCTGTTTACATTGGTATAGTTAGCAGTGTCAGTACTCTACTGTCCTATGCTATTAGTCTACTCATGTACAAGAAGTTTAATGATAAAAAGGCCGTCGATTTTTTTACACGATTTATAATTCTGCGACATTTGTTCACTTAGCGGTCCATATAAAAAATAACTGTTAAACAAAACAATAAACTAGATAACGTGATGTAGTGTATTTATATTTACATCTTCATAATGTAATATATTATTTCGCACTTTCTTCAGAGGGGAGTACACGAATGTGCCGTCTAATGACGCATGTTGCAACAATAAAAAAAAATAACGCCTGACACAAAAACTGTAAAAAGTAATAAACAAAACGTGTTTGTCCTATATATACATATATTTAGTACTAGCTTTTGGACGCTGCTTCGCCCGCGTGAAGGAGTTTTCCGGGACAAAAGTCCCACTAAAAAAGTATGGTAAGGTTTGTCTAACTGCAACGGTTTAGGCAGCGTACGCCAAGATAGCAATTATTTTCCGACTTACTTGATATGTATCGTTATATTATAACTAAATTGCACAAAATCACTATAAATTATAACCTATGTGTTATTCTGATTTATAACCAATATTACTGTAAAGTTTCATCCAAATCCGTTCAGTAGTTTTTTCGTGGAAGAGAAATAAACATACATACATCCATCCTCACAAACTTTCGCATTTATAATATAATTAGGATTGTATCTACTAATATTTTGAGCCAAATGTCCTCGCGTCGGGGGACCGGTAAAGAAATATTGTTATCGCACCGATCAGGGTTCGGTGACAAATAGACACATAGATAAACTTTTAATACCTCTCTTTTACCAGGACTTAATACGAATAATACCAAAAAAAAAAAAATATAAACTTCAGTTATTATACAATTATCTAACCTTAACTCAGTTGGAATGTATTTAGTATAACTTATTGGTACTGTATTAACAACAAAATAATATGTGAAATGATTTATAAATAGAATGATAAATGATTGAAGGCCAAAGAGAACCACCAAGAACCCAGTTATCATTACCTAATTATTACATATGATGATTGATAAACAGTAGCTTTAAAAAGTTTTCTATTACTATTTTCTTAATATAAAACCAGGACACATTTTTTCACCAGGATGATACAATTTATTCTCGAAATGTACCAATAAGGTCATTGCGAGAAAAAAATATTAGACAACTGGCTTTCTTACACTGTCTTGAAATAAGAGGACTTCATAAAACCGCGCACGTGTACTCTTACCTCTAAACAAATATAGGATATATGTCATGAGCTGTGTGAGCGATGTTTATAGGCAATGTTAATGTTCAATTTGTTGAGCCAACTAGCGTTGTATAGATAATAATTATAATAAAGTACAATGTAACGGCTGCGCGTGAGTTTTATTTCTCACATTCATTTTCAGGATTATTGGAAGGATTGGCCTTGGTCGCGTTATTGTGTCACGGGAAAAATGCCTTGCTAAAGTCTTCATTTCGATCCCGGGTCAGGCAAAGTTATATTGAGTTTTTCTACTCAGTATTAGACTGCAGTTTAGAAATTGTGCCTGATATGGTGACAGACTCGCCACCTTTCATGGGATGGAATAGACATGGCCAAAAGTGGGAGCACGAGTTGCACCTCTGTCTACCATTGCGGAGATAAAGGCTTTAGTCTGTGTGTGTTTATTTCTCTTAAAATATATCATAATCGTTGATGTCTCGTCCTCCCCTAGAGACGGTACTGAGCCGAGATCCGTAACCCGTTAGGGGGTTACCTTCAGCATAAGGGCTTATTTTTTTAAGGTTTGCAAGCACCTAAAGCGCTTAACCAAAAGTCCGGTGTGTTTCTATAAGTGAGCCTTGTCAGGCTAACAACGTAAGTCATGTTAAAAAAAATCGAAGGACTTGATTCTGAGGATTGCTTTATATCATTGATCCCCAAAGTGATCCAGATGGACCCCATGAGACTCGACAGAGGTCAACATTGGCGTGACGAAAAAGTGAGGGTCCATAATTCGTAAGTGGAGTTCGACGAAAATTTATCCAATTTAATAATGGAAAGAATAAGTGCTGAGTAGAATGTCCCCTTTTTTGGTTGGTGATCAAATATGTTTTTAATCAAAAAAGACTTGTACGTGGGCAGAGTTGCAAGCGAAGTATATAATAAAAATACCCAAAAGAAGTTTTATTACTTTCCACGGATTTGTTTAAAAGAATTCCATCAACATAATATACTACAAAACAATTTGGTTGTAAATTATTAGCATTGAATTACGGCTTGTGATTGTTATGTTTTTGTAATTCGGTATAATTTGGCTTAGGGAGATAAAAAAGGGTTTTTTTTTTACCAAAGGAACTAACAAAGCCGTTGATGAAATGAAGATTGAAAAAAAATGCTTAAACTCAATTTTACTAATATTTATTCAGATTAATAAGCTTTATGGCACAATGCACTTAATTTTATTAGCGCAATAACGTTAATCCATCAATAAGCAATAGCAGCCAGATACAGAATCGATTAAATATATGGAAACGTTGTTTGTTTGTTCATCACTCATTGCACATTGATGAAAGTTATTATCTTAATCCAACAGACTGTTGCTATAGACTGTTGCTATAGACTGTTTCCAATATACTGACTTATAATACAAATAATTGAAACTGAAAAAAAATACGATTCGTCGATTGGTGTTTGTAGGATCTACTATCAACTTATTCTTCTGAATCTTGTGTTAAAAAGCGAGTGTTGGTGATTGCAACATAAAACACGGACTTTAATGTCAGCCAATAAATTATTTAAAGGGTCTTATTTTCTATGCCAAACGTTATTTTAAAAGTGTGTAACAGGCACGTAACGCACCGCGTCACGTTTAAGACAATAGACATTGGCATACAGAATACCATTTTAAGCAAATTTCACTAAGATAACACGACCCGGCCGAGTTACGCGTTTACAGTGAGACCCTAGGAAAGGTTTTAACATCTCTTTTCATTAACTTTCATTTGCGACAGACATTTTCATGGGGCTCTATCTGATAGACTTAGGGTCTAATTTTCTTTTAATAATTAAATTTTCTAATGGACAATGGCAAACGAAATGGCAAAATACAATGGTGAGCGTAGGGGTCATATACGACGCCAACGATTTTATTTAAATACTAGCTTCCGCCCGCAGATTCGCCCGCGTGGATTTTGGACTTCAAAAATGGAGCCGATCGCGAACGTTCGAGAATGTTCGTTTTACGAAGCTACTCGCTAGGTGATTTGCTAGCCTCTAGGTGCCAAGCAAGCCGCCTGCCTGTGCGTTCACGACCTTATATATACAAAAATAATCCTTATAGCATGATTCAGTATTCACGCATGATGGCTTATTATTAGCGTATTTCATGTATTACTTTGGTGTTTCTATACCGATTTCTATGATTCTTTTTTATGGAATATTTAATAATGTTAACTTTTTTAATTAGGGATGACTGAGAGTGTTATAAACGTATGAGTAGACAAATATAATGAGAAAGCTTCGAACTGCTAAGCTATCGGGAGTTACACGTGTTATTGTGAGTCAACCATAAAAGATAGACATATGCTGTCGTGGGATATTTTTTACATAATTTTAAGGAGAACATTTCCGTCATACATGATTTCTGTATAGCTTTAAACCATTAAGATTGCACACGCGACGGAAGCTTAAAAAATGGAGTAACTTCTCCCGTTTTCCCAACATTTCCCTTCACTGCTCTGCTCCTATTAATTGTAGCGTGATGAAAAGTATACTATAACCAGCACAGGAGTATGACAAATAATTGTACCAAGTTTCGTTAAAATCCGTCGAGTAGTTTTTGTTTCTATAACGGTTATACAGACAGACAGACAGACAAAAATTTTACTAATTGCATTTTTGGCATCAGTATCGATCCCTAATCACCCCCTGATAGTTATTTTGGAAATATATTTCATGTACAGAATTGACCTCTCTACAGATTTATTATAAGTATAGATATAGATATTTAGGTCTATTATATTTAAATTTAAGTTTATTAACAGTTATGCAAAGTGAGACCCCTAAAGCTATGACAGTCATATAACATTATTGCTAAGCTATAAAAAAACAGCGTAACAATGGAAACAGCTCGCGTGCGTAATTAACTGACTGTCAATAGATTACCAAGCAATTAGTTTTCAGGATTGGCGTCATTTAAATTTGTCGCGGTCTTGTATCAGTGGTCAGTGTCCTTCAGTGTGCCACCGATTGCAGCCACAACCCTAGAGTGAAGTGATTTATTGTTTATTGGCGGGAAATATTATTTTAACAAAAGATAAAAAGTTTTGTAATTTGAAAATCGAATTCTATGTGATGGATTTAAGATTTTTATGAGTGAGAAATAAAAAAGGTAACATTCCAATTCTGAATAATATTTAATTCATTTTGATATTGTTTTAATAACTATTTTGGAGTAGGTATATATTTTATTCATAGTTCACTATAGCAAACAAGTGGATTTCATATTAAACTGTTAAAAATGTAAACATTTCTTTTTAAACAGGTACTTGCAAAAAACAAGTACATGAACTTAAAACATATACATATTCTTTTTAATTAAGGCGATACCTCAAGGTCCATTTTCATACATTTTGTTTCACCTTTAATCTGGGTAACTAAACAAGTATTGGCAAGTAAAGAATTTAAATTCACGTCTAGTTAGTGATTAGTTCTCGCAGTTGAAAGAAAAACGTAAAAATAATTAATAATCATGGATATTTCTGCCTTTAAAATTTCGTCATATTAAATTATTATCTAAATGCCACCAGCGATCGACATGCAAGAACGATTGTCATTTTTCTATAATAAGTACCTACGTAAAGCAAATATTATTTGGATAACAAAAATCGCATATTTGTAACAAATTACTACAGACCATAATGCGATATGAAAATTTACATACCATGGCTACACATCTGCCTACCCTGCACAGGGAAAAAGGCGTAGTATGTCCTACTGCAAATAGAAATTTATAATAATAGGGCGGTTTTATGTCGAGCTGACGCGACAGCGAGTGGCGACACTATGTACCCCAGATCTATGGAGGCATAATGAGACCCCTGACTTTGCCTTAACCAGCCAGCTCTGGCTGACAGTGCTTTATCTGCGTAATAGCGAGGAAACCCACTTCGAGGTAGATAAGCGATCTGCGAAAATTGGAGCTGCCTTAAGCCACCCACATAGATATTGCATTCTTAGTATACGTATTTGGGATGCCCATCTAAAGGGGGACAAGTCATAGTCTGGCTTGAATTTAAAACTTTAGATATTTAACTGGCAGCCGTCCTGCTTAGTCTGTGATAGTCCACACACCTCGCGGGCGCTGTGTTTAGCTGTACTTCCCCTATAAGTACAGAAATATATAATAATTGTAAGGTATTAAACTATTATTAAAGGGGCTCTACGTGTTGGGTCCGTATCTCCACACAAAGTTTCCAAAAGGACCGGCCTTCGTGCCGTGATTGCCCGCAGGAAAACATAATATAAAACAATAATAATTCATAATATTCTATTTTCAATACAGCTTTATAAACGCGAGAACAGTTCGGTAGTGTTTTTGTAAAAAAATAAAATTCAATCTCAGTATAAAATATAAAAGTCTGTTACAGACAAAAAACTTTATAATAAAAAATATATTCGTCTTCAAAAACTTCTGAAAACTAAAAAAAATATATGTACGGCTTACCAATTTTAGGGTCAGTACCTAATTTAAATTGAACATTGTTACGTAAGACGTCAATAGTAAACTCGCCCATGGCTGTACAGTAAGTTAATAGTGCTTTGGAGTTATTATGTACTGAGAATCATCTCTACGATGAAATCCTCGACGGCGCAACGCTGATTGGTAACGGAGGAACAATTTCTGCCATATCGAAGAGTCGATGACTTAATGAAAAAGAAAAACAATGACAATATTATATTAACTTTGCGAATTGTGATCGTAAAACATTGTGAATTTGGGGACTATGTGAAACAGAGTATTGAAAGTAACAACTCACTTCGTATACCTCGACGTCATCGATAAACCTACAAGTTGCTTAATCTCTAAATAATTTGTTGTTTTTATTTACTCGGAACTAGGATTTCACATGTCTAAGGCAACAATCTTTACTAATTTGAAAATCACCCTTCTTAATTGATTTCATCTTAATATATTGCCGACACAATAATATTTTATTATTAAAAACGGTCTGTGTTTCATTCACGATGGCATCTTTCATCAAAATTTGCGGACGACCTTTAGGTCGTCCTACCTAATCGCTCACTATTCGGATAGAAAGTATAATTTCATAACAAACGCCTGACGAAATTACATCAGCAATTGTGTATTCGGTATTCGTCTAAAGTAGGCGCTGCGGTTTAGTTTTTTTTTAACATGACACGTTTGTTAGCCTGACAAGCCAATCAGATTTTTGGGTGAGGGCTTAAGACGCTCGCAACCCTAATATGCGGTATCTTCATTTTTACGCTTTTAAACGTGAGTTTCTTTCTTATTAACAGATGCCACCTAACGCCAATGACAACATTTTGGCAGAAACAGAAAGAGTCTTTGAGAAAGTGCCGTCCGAGGAACCATGTTACGACGAGGAAAACGAAGTTGAAAACGAATGCAGCTGCGACGAAACCAGCTATGGTATAGGTATAATTTATATTGCAACAGTATGAAAGTCAGCAGAGCTATGCTTTTACAAACGCTATTGAAGGGGTCATTAATGCTAAAGGTTTAAATGAGTATTTTTCGGATTTTATCGCGGTTTTTTTTTATATTTAATTTAGCTTCCTTCACCCGCGTGATGGAGTATTCCAGGATAAAAGTCCCGTTATATATTTTCCCGGCACAGAAAGTAGTCTTTAACCTTCCCAGGGTCATAAACTATTTCCGAATAAACTTTCATAAAAGTCAATTCAGTAGATTTTGAGAAAATCGGTCACATACAGACAGACAGAAAAGGGGACTTTTATTTTATAATAATAGTAGCTGACCCGGCGAACTTCGTACCGCTTAACGGTCGATTCTTTAATTATTATTTTTTTAATACATATTTTGCTATTCGGGACACTGTGTCAGCTAGTAAGATAAAAAGGGAAAAAAGAAAGTTGATAAGTCAACAATTATATTATGTCAAGAGATAAAAATTATAAAACACAATATAAATTCTTTCCACTTATAAATAACGACATTAATATTTTTGCAATACTAACAAATTGTTTTGCCTTCCCGGAACCCCTCCACTAACACTTAAACTTTATGGATAGTATTAAAGTTAAATTATAAACTTTTAAGTATTATTACGAATCTTTTGTATGGGAATATAGAAAAGTGTTGTTTTTAGACTTTTTCAGGCAATTTATTAAATTTTTCTCTGCGTATGAACCATCCTCGTACTTCAAGTAATATAATAAAATAATTAGCGAAATCAGCTACCCTTGACATTTTCGTGAATGTCTTGTAATGAGCAAGACAACATGTATGACTCTCTTACCTGGAGATTATATGTGATGTGTCGACGAGTAGAAAGCCACATAGAGCTTCGTCATTTTTTCTGAATTATATCGCTGCTATTAATAAAAGCGAATTTCTAAAATAATAAAAGTGAAATTATTGCCTAATTTCTAGTACAATAATGTTTTATTGGTAATTCCAGGGGACGCAGTGTTTTCTACGTTCGTGGTAGCTCCACTGGTGGTGTCTGTGTGGCGAGGAACTTGGGGCATCATGGAGCTACATAGCCACCTGTTTCCGTACGCACAGATATATTTATTGGGGATCATCATACATGCATGCTTTGCGTTAGGAAGGTGAGGAGTTATAACCTAACCTAACCTAACCTTTGACGGACACTTAACTTTAAAATTTTCATAAAATCGATTTTTGTATACCTTTGATTCGATAGGGGATCAACCTATGCTTGATTTTGCACATTATTCTACATGTAATGGTTAATGTTACGAAAAAGAAGCACTCCTGCGAAAACTGCATAAAAATTGGTTATTAAATGAGCAAGTCATTCATATTTAAAAATATTGTATTGTGCAGAAGTGGGCGCTATGTGGGGTTATCGCTTCATCTCTTTCTTCCGCACGCGTCGTAATTCCAGATGACGTCACATATGGGTATTTCGTCTCTTTTCTGTTTCTTGTTAATTACCCCTTCCACCGAAATTCAAAGACTTATAACTTGTTTTTTTACCGGATTTTAATAATTCCTTCTGTGTTATAATTTATATTATTATATAAATATTTGATAATAGTAAAGAACAAAAATGAGTCCGGTACCCAATTTCAACATAATATAACTACATGTTGAAAGATTAATAATAAAAGAATTAACAAAAGGTTGTAGTACCTTTTGCATAAACATAAAAAAAAGAACGAAAATTTGGGTGGTGGGCCATGTTAGGATTACCTTTGGTCCCTTATAACATGTACATAGACTCCATTATCGTATACCTATATATATATATATATACATATATATAGGTAGAAACTATTGAGTGTCGCATACTACGATGTTTACACACCTCTTTCGCCTTTTCCACGATATAAATCATCTCCATGTACCAGTTAAAGGCACTCCCGATTTAACCTTTTCAGTCTCCGTGTACTGCCAGTTAAGGGCCCCTGATTTATCATTTTCAGGGAAAGTGATAATATAATGTACTATTTTATTATTCAACCACGTGAGATTGCAATGCATCATAAAATAACATCTATATCATTGAATAAGAGATGTCTTCGTCACACTTGTAGCCTGTAGGCATACGAGCGTACATTAATAATTTTTAACCAGTTAAATTGTAAAGAAACAAAGTTAAAAACTCTGATAAATAAAGGAAAGTTGTTACGTTCCACATAAAAATGAATTATTACATATTTTTAAATTTTTTCTTTCTTTTTAGAGCCTACCTTTTAGAGCGTTCAGAAGGGGCTTGGAGTGGTACGAATGGCGGGGCGGGCAGGTGGCTATGGGAGCGGATCTTGTCAAAGTTCTACACGTACGTCTTCACACTGTCCTGCATCATGCACTGGCGGGGAGGGTGGGGGTTACTGGATACTGTGGTGGCTAAAATTGTTCCTAATGATCGAGATCCTCATCGGTAATTATTTTATTTGTTGAATATTATGTATAGTGGTGACGACTTCCAATAATTATTATGACATCGTCATTTAAATCCAAAGAATGCAGTTTTATAGTTTGTTTCACGATGCTCAATTAATTGTTATCTACGCATTTATTTAGAAGCATTATTTTTATATTTGGTCACTCTATATTATATTTGGAAATTAGCATTTATTCAGACATCGTAAAACAGACCTTTAGTGAAACAAATTAAGGTAGTTATTTTATAAAACAGCAACATAAACAGAAATATTTTAGATAAATTACTTTAAATACACATAATACCATGCGAATCGATTGCTAGACATGGGTATCTATTTAATTATTGAAGCAGCACAACCATCTATGATACATATATTATCTTTTTAAGAAAATGAAAGTGAATACTATATAATGTATTAAGTATCTTTTTTCACTTCAACTTCCACATTTTCCGATTCTGCATCTGTCCTAAAATATTATCGTCAGCATCCATTCGTCTGACTGATGACTAAATCACACTACCTTACTTTTGATTTGTTTACCATCAGGCCAATACTGTACGCGGCCTTCACCCTGACTTTCTACATATCTATCACCTTCCTGAGATCTGCTCGGAACCTCCTCGCATCGCCTTTCTTCCTCTTCACTGACGGAAAGGAACCAACTTATATATTCACCACCAGGTTCAAGAAGACTGTAAGTAATTATTTTTTAGTCGAGCCCCCACCATAGTTACTTAGAAATTACACCTATTTTAGCCTGTTATATCCTCCCTGTTACACCTCACCTCACCGTAACACGGAAAATGCGTGATGTATGTGGTCTGTCGCTCACGTGTATCCATCTGTCCCCGACTAACCCTATACCTTACAATTTACATACAATAAAGGTTAATATGTATTACTTATCATATTTTGAATTTAATGATTGGCGTTGGTGTGATCCTTCCACCAATACTTAAGTAAACATACAAAAATATCATAATATGTTTTACGTTCTTTTACGTATTCCACGTGTCGTCTAGGTATTTTTATTGAATGCCGCGGAAAATTAGAAAATTGAAGAAAACTTAACGAAAATATTATTTGAAATAATTGTATATTATTTGAAAATTAAAAATATTATTTGAAATATATTGTTTGAAATAATTGTCAGCGCTTGACAGAATGCGCTCTGCAAATTCATAGTTAAGACGGGACAACTATGTAGTTCATAATAAAGTCGCATTTACATGTAGTAAACAGTTCCTACTCGTCCACACTGTCGGATAGCGCCCTAATGTTACCCAACGGTTGCCGATGAGGGCAATTCAAATGACCAACGAATGGCGAATGGTCAGTTGACGTTCCCTACTACAAATCTTATTTGTTGTCTATTATCCCTATTTATTTCAGGGTCGTATTTACATACGTCGTGTGCAGGATAGAGGAAATTTTCATAATAACTGTGATCATTTCTGTTGATTGGGTTGAGTCTTTTTTATATACCTATGGGGTAAACAAGCATGTGGGTCTCTTGATCTTGAATGATCTTCGCTATAAATCAATTCTAAAAGAGGTAGACAAGAAGTAGACGCGTTGCCGATCTTAAAAAAGGGATAGGGATTATGAAAAGGAAGGGTAGTTTCGGTCTGCGGAAATGGCACTAAGTCATGTGAAACGCGACAGCCAATGATAATCTAAAGATTGTTGTTATTTGCGATAGTAGTATTCAATTCAGTCGAGCAGGCCTGTTCCTAATGTTTACTTCTCTATGTTTATAGCTTGGGTCTACCACTTAGAAAAGTAGCCTAAAAACACTTTTGCATAGTATTAGTGCTTTACAAGCACTAATACTGCAATCTGATCTTATGATAATCAAGATAACATAATCTGCTGCAAGAACCACATTCACATTCCGAATGATGTATTTTAGGTCTTCAACCAAACTTAGGTATTATAAAAAGTCAAACAAATAGATCATAATTTACGATATCTAACTGTTGTCTGTGTTCGTCTAAATACTTGGTGTCATAAAACATTACACAAACTATATAAAAATTAATCACTGCAAAGCCTACTTGATAATCCTGACAAACAAAACGCGCACGACGTCACCGTGCGGGACGCGATGATAATGCAATTACTAGAGGTAATCTGTAGTGGTGTAGTGGAGTAGCGCTGTGGGAGCGCGCGGGAACGGTAGCTCCGTAGTCGAGTCAGAGATGCGCGGAAGCACTGCGGGGCTGGCCGACACGCTGGCGAGCGGGTCGCGCGCGCACGCCGCGCTGCTCGAGGCGGCCGACGCCCTGTTCGCGAGCGCGCTCGTCGCGCCCGCCGTCGTCACCTACTGGAAGTCCACCTGGACCCTCATGGACCTGTACGTGCTGCCCGAACACCAAGTGAGCAGCGCCGCCGCGTGCGCCGCCTTCGGACTGTGCTGTGACTTCTTGTTTTGCGTGTTCCAAACTCAGTTGAGCAAACACCTCAGCCCGGACCGCGGTCGGTTGACGTATTACGTGCTGTCACGGTTGTACACGTGTGTGGCGGGGGTGGCGTGTGTAGGCGCCTGGCGGGGCGTGTGGAACCTGCTCAACGAGTGCACCGGCGACAGCGCGCGCACGCTGCTCTCCACCACGGCAGCGGCGACGCTGTCGCTGGCGGCGCTGCGCGCGCTCCGGAACATATGCGCAGCACCGTTCGCGGTAGCCGTTGATACACCCCAGGACTATTTTGATGTGCCGACTATGTTCCGTACGGTTAGTATTATACAATAGTCCGTCTTCGAATCTCTTTAGACCTTAGTTTATGGTCTCTGTATGGTTTCTATGCCTTTTCTAACGTATTTTTGATCGCAGTCTCCATGTTGTGGTCTAAAACGATAAAATGCTCTATTACGTTTAACCTCACTCTACGCAACATCCGAGTTCAGTGTCATTCAGAACGCTACACTATGTTACATTAAATTGTTTGTCACTTCCAACGGGAGCAAATCATTCAAACGCTGCTCACTATTACTCGATGCGACGGAAGGGTTTTCTCTTAGTAGCTATAGGGAAACCTTATTGTGACCACGAGTATAATTATCTTATATGTAAGACATAAGCTGCCTGAACGAATAGACAATAACATGACGTAGTTATACGCATCGAAAATATTCCAAGTATTTTGGTCTAATTAAAATAAGTAAACATCGAAACACAATACTATAATAATATTGTCATGAGACCGTTTTACATTCCGCCGCGGAATTTTTTATTAAATAGGTACACCGAGGTAGGAAAGTTTGGGTCCCGATTTAGCGGTAGTGCAGATAATAACTAGATCGGAAGGAAAATGAGCGGTAAACACAAATCTCCTTCCAAAACTGGAAGTTTTTTGACTGGATTTTTACCATGCAAAAAAGATACTCTCTTTACTAGAAACCTAGATGAATCGAAATAACAGTTTTCTACTAGATTTTGAAATTGCCTTTAAAAACGCTTTAGCCGTAACATAGATCAGCATGGATACGTAAATAAACAGAGATAGACATACAGTATAAAACACGTTTTTAGCTTATGGAGGAGTGTTTTTTTTAATTTTATTATTGCTTTGAATGACGAGACGAGCTTGCCGTTCGCCTGATGGTAAGCGATACGACCGCCCATAAACAGTAGAAACACCATCCAATACCTTGAATTATAAAGTATACTTAGGTATTCCGCTGCACTCGCCGTCCTTAGACATGAGGTGTTAAGTCTCATTATTTCAAGTAGTTACACTGGCTACAATGTCCTTCAAACTGGAACACAACAGTGACAACACACTGCTGCTTGGTGGCTGAAATAGACATGTGTGAATAACTATGAATTTAGGATAAAGCATATTAATATTATATTCAAATACATTGCGATAGATACAATTTTTTCCAATTGTTTTTATTTATATAGCATTCTAAAGGCAATGGACGAAAGTACGTAGGAGAAAGCAATGATTTTAAGTTAATGTATGAATTTCATATACCATAGCATTTTCATATTATTATATTTTATATCATATTATAGTATTTAAAATGATCAATATGAGAATTGTTTTTCATTATATATTTAAGTATATTAATTCTGATATAATTTTCAACAAGCAGTTACACTTTCGAATAAGTTGAATATTTTTAGGTCCAATATGAATTCAATACCACACGGGGTCCATTACCTTAATAATATGATAAAATCTATATTCATACTAATAAATAAATGCGAAAGTAACTCTGTCTTCTTATCTGCCTGTTACGCTTTTAAGTCTAACGACTCAAACCTTTTTGATGAAATTTGGTATGGACTAAGCTTGAACTATGAAAAGAGCATAGGGTGTTTTATGTTTCTGGAAAGTATAATGTGGGACTTTTGTTCAGAGGAGGTTTTCACATCGTTGAATCCTCGAGTAACACCTAGTTATATATAAGTTAACGTTAATTTATTCATAATTTCCTAACTGGTTCATTATGGAGTTCTAAATTAAGATTATTAAATATTAATACCACGAAATATTTGCTTTAAACATCAAATTAGTGATTCGAAAATTATCATATCTCAAAATTATTATCCAAACCCAAATTAAATCTGTATTGTTATTCAAAATGCCATGTAAATGGTTTAGTTTTGTAAGAATGATAACATTTTGCCTTTCTTAAAAATAACAATATTTTGCATAATATGATAACTAATATATTTTGCTCGTGATTCCGCTCAGAGGAAAAACTATTTTCAAAGATATATTTTTTTATAAAAGCTAACCTATTTCTTTCTCAGAGCCTTATTTTTTATAGACATCGGTTCTGTGATTCAGTCGTGAAAGCGTAATGGATTATTTTCGCAGATTTATATTTGCATTATTAATATAAACTTATGAAAGTATGCAATTGTACTAACTTGCTACGGATTGATACTTACCCCTGCACGTAGATAAATATATTAAAGTAAGCGTCGATTATTTCAATTCTTAATTTATAATGAATGTTATAAAATTTACTCATATATTCATTTATTTATTTTAAGTACATGATTGTTAAAAAGTAGACACAGCATTCACTAATAATACTTACAAAATATACATTAGGTTAACAATATTATGAAACTTACGATAATAACTTAATATACAACAGTTAAATAAAAAAGGTTAAAGATTTTATACCAAAGGAGTCGTTATTCGAACTGTTGTTACGAAATGTAGAGGCACAATATATTTTAATAATAATTGTGTGATAACCTAAATCAGTGTTTAGTGTGTCAATTGTTTGTGATTAACTAATATTGAAACACAGATTATATGGTAAGAGGGTAGGTCTTATTTTATTTCTAGGAATGTGTCGGTAGTCCATAATAACACGTTAGTAAATAATTATTTGCGCACTAATTTCAATTTTAAACCACTTTTTTTTACAACACCCTACGATGGTTGGCCTGGCAAAGGCCGGCTTATGCAAATACACCGGACTTTTTCGTGAGTGGTTTAGGCGTTCACAACTCTTGAAAATTACCCCCATGCTGAGGGCAACTCACTAACGGGTTACGAACCTGGGCTCAGGCCAGTCACTAGAAGAGGACGAGACTTCAACCATTATTGGCTTCTAAACCATGTTATTTCATATTATTATGAGTAATTAATAGAAAACTAACTTTTCTCTTGACTCTGTATGCATGTAAGATCTATTTCAAAATAAAAGTGTGCCAAATTTATTTCAAATCCATTAAGAGTTTATCTCTTTTTCAAACATCTCTGTTTAACATTTACAAATTATTAAAATTAAAGTATTTTTCGGATTTTATCGCGGTTTTAATATTTTCGTTTTCTAATTTACAAATTAAATAACGTGATTTTCGAATTTAAACTTGCATACTGTTCAAACAAAATGCAATAGCAGAATATAGAATAAATATAGAATTTTTAATAGAAGCAACAACCTTGTGGATTTCTATAGCCATTAGTCAATGCATTGCGCCGCTCCATTTTGTTTGAGGCATATCTAAATTTCCCGCGAAAATCAGCGGTCGCTTTGATGACATTCCCAAGGCTCCAAGATGTAATGCTTGATCCCATTTTGACGTTTTCTTGTAGCATTTGCTCTATTTTGAATATAAAGGAAAATATTCGATAAGAAATAATCAGCGCTTAGACAACAAGATTTCGCCAACATATGGTTCTGATTGGAGGTTCATTACACCAAACTGTAGAGCATTTGGTTAAAATCCTTTTCCATATATTAAATCCGCATTATAAAACTGTTAAAATATTCCGTTTTTTAATTATAATCCAACCAATTTTTTTTATTTTCTTGCCGTCGAAGACCCATTATGATTCACATTATATTAACATATTATCGAAAGGAATAGTCCTAAAGTCAAACAGTATACTCAAGGCTTGTTCTTTACAATGGGCGATATTTCAATATATACTTGAGCCTTAAAATATGGATAACACAGTGGTGCTTGCAAACTGAAGTTTTTTTAAATACTTTCAGATTTATCTTAACCGCTTAATATCGGTTAGTCAGGATTTCTACCCAGACGGACCATCTTAACGCATAGTCTGTTTCTGCCGTCGAGCAGCAGTGGGCTAGTTTACATATCATGATTTAAAGGTATCTAAAGTTATTACCACGACCACTCTGTCAAGAGTGTTACGACTAAGAAGAAGAAGAAGAAAGCTATTATAAAACGTAATATCCAACGTCTGATTGATTGATTGATGATTGATGAGGGAATTTCAATACCATCAAAAATTGTATAATTTAAAGTTCTGGTATAGGCAGGCCATCATGTCTTCATATCGTCTTCAACTCCTGTAGGTAAAATAAAGTTCAGGTTTATGGGGATTCGTCATGATGGCTATAATACGAAATACTTGTTTACAATCTCGTTAAATTATCAAATCTTTAATGCATGTGAAATGAAACCCTATTCTTTGACACATTACTTTATTAATTTGGGATTTTATTTAAGAATAGATGGAAACAGTAACTTATTACGATATATTGTCTGAAGAACATGTTATCTATTAACAAACAGCCACAGCAAATATTTTATTCGTCGTTTTCTCCTTCCATTTTGACCAGAATCAAGTCACATCGCTGTGAAATAAATGCAGGGCTGAACATTGTTAGCAATGTAAATACTTAAATAATGTACTTAGGAAAGCTTCAATAATACGTCTTAAGTTATTTTGTAATTCTTCAAAAGGCAAGCGGAGGTGTTACATGAAATTTATGATCGGGTCCAACTTGAGGAATTAACGTATCCAAATCCATGCAAATTAGAATTAATAATAATATCAGCCTTGTATTATACATATAACTGTCCCACTACTACGCATGGGCCTCCTCTACTACCTAGTGCGGATTCGTAGACTTCACACACCTTTAAAACGGCGAAGGAAAACATTAAGAGTAAACTTGCACATCTGATAAGTTCTCATAAAAATTTTGGTGGATTGTAAAGTCAACCAATCTGCACTAGGCCAGCGTGGACTAAGTCGTAAAACCCACTCAGTAATAAAGGAGGCCGATACCCAACAGGACAATATATAATACAGTGCTGATATTATTTTTTACCGCTAAATGCTATGTTACGTCCCTTTATTGCTTAAAGTTGATTTTAAATTATACAAACATTTCATATTTTCATCATTTTGAATCTTGTTTGTTATTGCGGTCTATATGATATCAGTTGATTTGTATTTTTATTTTATGTAAGGTTTAAGTTATATCCAGAGTAATTTACTTGACATTATCTATAAGACTATGGGCCTATTTCACAACTTCTAAGTAAATGTTACTCTTCACATAAATGGATAAGCCGACCAAATACTAAAACAACACTAACCATTCTAACGTATGCTCCAAAATACATAGTAATCTACATAACCTGTATAATCCGATAATTACCGTCAAATAAATTTTACTTGAAACTTGTGAAACAGGCACTTAGCCTTTAATGGCGCAAGGTTTGCAATTTAAAATTCGAGGACTGTCGCTTACGGTTTAGGCGAGGGATCTTCGGCGAGTGGTTTTTCATTTCGTCATTCATGTTTATAAAAGAAACTAACATTTAATTAGTTTTGACTAGGCTTACAAATAAACATTTATTTAAGAGGCCGGTCGGTGCTGTAGAGTTTTTTATCAATCACATGAATGGGCCAGTGCCGTAGCCAGCACTGGCAACACGCGGCGAATATTGTCAATGTTAAGTTTAAGGCATTATTATATGACTCTATGTTGCATATCTTAGTAGGTAACCACTATTATTTGTGAAGGAACAGAGTGTGCACCTATGTATTGCGCGCACACTTGTGCACTATAATATTTCCTGCGTAATTGGTTGATCTCCGTTGAGATTGGCCACCGTGGTCGAAATTCGGTTAGGAAGGTATCACTTTTATCCATACCAACACACAAAGCTGAAGAGTTTGTTTGAACGTGCTAATCTCAGGAACTACTAAACGAATTTTGATTTATTTTTTTACTACAAGGAAGCTTCAAGCTAGCGTACTCCTGATTGTTATATGCAACATTTTATCCCGAAAAACTTTTCCACGCGGTTGGAGTTGCAGACAAAAGCTAGTTAATAATTAGGTGTAACCCAAATCGTCCCTGCCTCTTGCTACGCCAAAATAGTTCAGTTTACTAGATCGACCAAGATGGTACAACTGTCAGATTTCCTAATCCGTACGGAACTTACAGTTTTTCTTTCTAATATCTAAGTGCGTTAAAAATATGAATCATTTTGTTTTTAAAATATACCTTCGTGTATGCAAATACGATAGCCTTCGTATTGTAGCGGGCGAGGAGCCTACCAAACTAAAGGCTGCTGCTCGATCTAGCCATCACCGTAAGTTTTCTAGTTACGCGATTTGTTTCAGTTCCGTGCGTGACTAATGAGACCGAAATTCTTAAAATTCTTGATTACCCGAGGACATGATTTCTAATGTTGTTATTCTTGTTTCAAAAATAACAACGTTATTGCGTCTATACAAAAATTATAATTCTTATCCTTACAAATTATAAAACAAAATCCCCCGCTGCGTCTGTCTGTACACGATAGACTAAAACTATTGAACGGATTTTCGAACGGTTTTCACCAATAGGCGGAGTGATTCAACAGGAAGGATTATATAATTCATTAACATTTTATACGGCAGAAAAAAATTTAGGCATATATGTCTACTCGTGCTAAGCCGGAGGGACTCGCTAGTATACTAAGTAAGCGGACACTTAAGACTGCCACATTTCCATTTGATTCAAGTTGCCCGAAATTAAATTGACCTTGATAAGAAAATACAAAATGGAATTCAATTGTCATGTATATAACCTCTGCGGTATTACGACACTAGTTTATTTCTACTACGTTGTACTTATTTGTCTTTGCTTGTACTCGCACTTCAAGAACTTTATGACTTAAAAAGACAAGTAATAAGAGTTTTTATATCCATACACGATGAAGTAATTCTATTCTACATGATTCAAGAGTAAAGAAACCTAAGAAAAATATCAACGTAATAGCTAAAAACGCTGTTTCATAAGCCAAGCACATATCAGTGGTGAAAGGTGAAATTTTCCGAAAGCGAATCCGATATAACATACATCGGGAATTATAGGCACGATGAATGCGGTCTGCAAATCATTCTGATAATTAAATTCTATATAAATGGAAGCAGGCCGGAATCGAGTTATATGGACCTATCGCCACTGGCACCTATATATTATGGAATATATGAAGAAAAATCTTTGGACCCCTTCTAAAGCACGTTTCGCACGACGAGGGTAGGGTTTGATATAATTAAAGTTCGTATAAAAATGGTACCGAATAGTGCATGTTAGAACCTCTTTATAAGTTAGAATAAAAAAGTAAAATGTGTAACAGCCTAATTATATTGTAACGTTATCATCATCAGCCCTGTATTATATACGGTCCTACTGCTGGGCACGGGCCTTCTCTACTACTGAGAGGGATTAGGCCTTAGTCCACCACGCTGGCCTAGTGCGGATTGGTAGACTTCACCCAACCTCAAATTTCCTATAGAAAATTTCTCAGGTATGCAGGTTTCCTCACGATGTTTTCCTTTACCGTTTAAGGAAGCGATAATTCATAATGAACACACACATAATTATTTTTTTTAGATAACTCAGAGGTGTATGCCCTTTGGTTTTGAATCTGCGGACATTCGTCTCCGCAGTCCGTTCCACAACTAACTAGGCTATCGCCGCTATAAGTACAATATGTAACAGCCTAATTATATTGTAATGTTAAGTATTATTGTAATACACCTAGCTTTTCAACCATATGTATATTTATATAAATAAATGTCTTGGTTCGTTTTAAATTACAAATATTAAATTGAACGGTCGAATTTCCACCACTGGACAACCACAAGTACATATAAATGGACATTATTAAATAATTGCCCATTGCCGTTCGCATATGATAAACAGCATGTTTATTCGATTTAAGAAATGTTCAGTGAATCGTCTTATCGTATCATTGTAGATGATTTTGAAAATGTTTTTATAAAAATTCTGAACAAAACAAATCATAAAATAATTAGACTTGCTTTCTTTCATAAAAATAGCAAAACTTCTGTTGATTATTTCAGAGTTGACATCCTAAAGCTCATATTATTTATCATTATACTGTATTAACATTTATAATTTACATGTTTATGCTCACTTGAATTTCTTTTTGTGAAATAAAAGGCTCAATATACACGATCCTGAGATGTATCGTGGATTCACGTTAAACTAACAAAATACATGGTTTATCTTTGTATGGGATATTTTATCAAACTCAGCCATTTAGTAGCTCCTCTTATAGTTATCCTACTTTATATAATGTAAGGAATTCGTATCCAATATGGCGATAGGCTCGCCCACATCACATCGTGGGACGGAACATACTTATTGAAAATTGGGTGTCCTGGTTTCATATCTGCTTACCTCTTTAGGAAAAAGCCATGATGTGTGTTATGTAAGAAGAATTCAAGAGCATTGAGAATTGATGTAAAGAGCTCTGTAGTAAGTTTACGATGAAAATCAGACCATGCTTTTTGGCTTTGTTTGAGCTTGAGAACACACACCAATATTACGTCAAAACTGTTTTTTTTATTTTATTTAATGAGTATGGTCGTAATTTCACTGTCATGTACGTCCGCTTTACCGATGGTCACTCACTTTTCAGGATTTCGAAGTTATATTAATATTTTTTTCATAAATCCCTAGCTCATTCCGACGCTGGACCCGACAAAAAAACTCCGACAAAATATAATGTACATTGTACATCTTCCCTAACTTCATAGTCGTAGCAATTTGGAAATTTATACTTACTAAATCATTAAGTCAAAAGTTAATTATTAACAAGGTTGTACTTTCGTTATTTCCTCGACATAGTAGATAAATAGTTAGTCATATAGATTAACGGTAATCTGATTCTAACGTAAACAAACTTTTACTGCATAAGCCTTCTGTCTAAAACATAGCGTATTTTATACGCGTACGTTTTATTAATAAAAATTAAGCCAGTTTTCACTCCGAGCACAACTCAGAAGTGATCGGATACACCTATTTGACTGCCAGATCGGCTATTACCAAGTCTCATAAATTTTACAGTTATCTCAAAAATACTTTTCTCGCTGCGACGAGATAGGCTACGGTTAAATCTAAATACGAGGCCTGACTAGATTTTACAGTAACATTTATACCTTTAATAAAATTGTAACAGGCCGATATCAATACATTATAGATATTGAGGAAAAGTTAATAGAGGGTCTTTGTTGGAGCCACAGAAGCCAAAACAGTTTTTAGACTTTTCTCTCTGGCTGAATGTTCGTACAATGTACATGCATCATGCAAAAATTACTACATGAATACTGAATGATACAATGCTAGAAAAGGTGTAAGTTAAAATATGGGCTCCATTCATCCGGCAAAATATAAAGCGGAAATTTTAACCCGGAAAAACCATTTCACGTAAACGAAACCGCGAGCAAAATTTAGTTCCTAATAAATGCGACAAACGATTTTCAAAATTTCAACTTATTTGCAGGAAATATGCATTCTGCCCAAATCAGGAAGTTGTGTTTTAGAATATCTTTTGTTTATTAGTTAATTATTGACCTGGTCCGGTTATTTTACAGAACAGCAGAGAGACGGTGCTGTACGTGCTAGACTGCGTGTTTTCTGTGACGGTGGTGGGCTCGCTGGTGGTGTTCGTGTGGCGCGGCTCCTGGGCTCTGCTTGACATCTTCCTCTTTCCTGAGGACACGGTCAGGTCCTGTTGGACCTCGTTGGTGAGTGTATTTCATTTTATGTCTTAGAATGTGCTATTGTTTAAATTTGGAATGTACTATATTCCACATTTAATTTTTTTTGCTGTATTATGGACTTTGTTGGTGAGTGTTTTGGAAAATAGATTAAAATATAGCAAAGTTATCACACCTTTTTCACTAATAAAAGAAGGAATGTAATATCCATCAAAGAACCATTTCCCGAAAAGCACAACTTACGCATAAATAGGTACCTACAGCAAGTATGTATTTACTAGGTAAAAGACTGTGACTTAGTTCTTTGTTGTTTTATTTGCCCCTATTACATTAAAACCTGGGTAATTGAGTCCTGGATAAGTAAAAGGCCTCTGTTACTTATAATCACAATGAGGTCCCGACATTTTCGCATTGAAATACCTCCGTTACTGAGAATTTTCAAACTTAATTAATTGAGAACTTTATAATTTAGACTTATAGCTCAACTAGCGACCCGCCCCGGCTTCGCACGGGTGCAATGCTGATACTAAATACACTACAGAAAAACTGTGAACGTTGTATATAAACACATAATATATGTGTTTATATACAACGTTCATATATGTATGAACATATATATAACGTTGTATCATATATGTTCGTATATGACACGCGGCATAAATAGACATTGCGATGGTACCTACCCAGGCGGACTCCCACATATGAGAGGCCTAGCACCAGTAAATTTCCAGTGATCGTAGAAAGTCACCTCTGTAAATCCCTCTCAAAGTACCTTTAATTAAGACAACTGCCATGGGAAACTAGGTAAATAAAAAACTTTTATAATTGATATATATCATAGATCCCTTGAGATCCCAGTTATACAGGTTTCAATGTATTATGCAATCATTGGTTTTAGGTATATTTTTTACATTTCATCATTATTAAACAAAGGTATTACATAAATCTCGGTAAATACTCTACAATTAACAACGTACGTCATTAAATTAGCTATATAAATGTATACAAAGCTTAACTAAGTTTGTCTAAACATTTATAAGTAAATATTTATAAAAAGAATAAATAGTAATACGGCGCTGAGTATTCCCTAAATTGTAATGGCGCCAGACATTTGTTTTGTATTTTAATTGTTGATACTGCTATTTGATAACAGTAAAATGTATATTGGACAATTATTTAAGTATCAATAAAGTTTTCTGGAAGGTTTATTCTAAGTCAATATTTGCTACCAATACCCATAGTATGCTCAAAAATTAAAAAATCTGGAAACAAATCTGCCTCGACGTAATGACTACAAGGCCCTTAAACAAGATGTTTCTTGAAATGAAAACAAAAAAAAAAGGAATAGGAATGCGATTTACTAACGATAGATCTATATCATGGAAACACATATTCCCGTGCTTCTTTGTAATTTTTTTCTTTTTTTAATTCGGTCATGGCAAGGTACCACTGCACCTGATGGTAGGTGGAGAGGAGTTCAGTAGAATGTTGACTGCCGACATGATTAGCCTTCGATTACGCCGGCCTGTTGGAACCGGATATTCACAGACTGATCCTGTTATCTATTAGCGATAGCGATGGCAGAAAGCCATCATGTTTAAGGTAATACCAGTCCTCTAGTGGTGAAAGGTAAAATTTTCCGAAAGAGAGCCTGACACATATGCATAAATGCGGTCTACAAATCTTTCGAATGATAATTGGATTTTCCATAAATTCTACATACAAGGAAGCTGGCATGAATCCGGCTACATAGACCGCTGGCCAATGCTCGCTACTCCATTCGACCGTCTGTTTTACTGGTCTTAAATAATATCGAGACAGTTATACAAATTCCTTAACAAACTAACATTCAAGATTTTAGACTTAAAATTAATCTTGTATGTTGAAAATATTAAGTTATCAAAAACATATTGTAAAACTCCAGTCAACATGAGAATATTTTATGTCTGACTGAGGAAACATTCAACAAACATAAAACGTAAATATTATAATTGTGAGGTATATTTTTACTTTATTTCCTGCTGTAGAGTTATCTGTTAGTGTAATCAAATAATTATTGTTCCGTGTACTTTCTAATATAGAATCATAAACTGTTTACAAGTTATATTTTTATTATGATGTTGTTTTCAATTAACCAGTTTGTGTAAGGAATAAAATGGTTATGCTAATTCAAGATTTGGTATATCTATGTGATAATTGGATCTGAGAAATCATATTTATTTCGTAATTTTACTGAGTTTTACTATAATCAAAATTTATATATATATATAAAATAATATATATATATATATATATATATATATATATATATATATATATATATATATATATATATATATATATATATATATATATATATATATATATAGGTATTCGTATATACATAGTCATACATCAAACAAGCATATAACTTCTTAAAAACATAATACTATTGTTCTTCATATTAATATAAAAATCGAGAAGTTTGTTTGTTTGCTTGAAGGCGCTAACATCATGAATTTGACTAGTTTTTACTAACAGGAAGCTACATAACTCCGGAGGGCTGGAGGCTACTTTATATCCCGAGAAAATATTTACCTCTGAAAAACTATCACGCGGGCGGAACCACAGACAAAACTAGTCTGTAATAAACCAGGTGAAAATTATTGTGAAAAAACATCATCATAATGTAAAAAAGTATATTTTTCCGCATATGGGTCATTATATATCTCGCCATTGAGTCAGTGACCACTTATGGAACGCAATTGCCTCTTCCTTTCGCGTCCGTCTTGTGTCCCCCACTATACACACAATATTGTACTACGATATTATTAGGATCTGAAATGGTGTGGAATTAGAACGTTGGTGCGATCAGCTGATTTATGATGCTCGACTGTATGCTAGATGTTTGTATTTTCATTGAATTCAAAATAAGATTATGGATAAGGAATGTTCTAGAAGAAAGGTTCTGGGAATATTAGCTTTGAATATTTAAGGATAATTTTTTTTTTGTGATAATCTGTTTAAAATATCTGTGTAGAGACGTATATTTACTCTCCATAAGATTCTTAAATAAGTATGAGGTTTCATTTTCTACGTATTTAATTGAATTCTATGTTTTTAATTCATTTAGATATTAATATGACTAACAATTCTTTGACCATTAGTACAAATTACCGAACAAGACTTAAAAAGTTTTATAGAAGGAAATTTTGTATCCGTTAAATAAACTCACCTGCTTTCAATTGATGTATAACTTGGATTTTTGTGACCATTTTCACAATCACTGCCTATCATTTTTTTCTCAAGCAAAAAATAAACAACTAAATAATTACCTATTCCAAAGAGTCCAACTTACACACTACTAGATAAAATGAACGCACATAACCCTGAATCTACAATACTTCATTCATCTCTTGTTAGACTTGAGCTCCACGTTCAATACCAAGGCGAGATGAATTAGAAGCACGTGGGCATGGACAGAAATACCTCGTTTATCAGTAAACAGCGGAACAGCACGGTTGACGCGTTTACCTCATCAGGTTTCTTCCTGAAACTCTTGCGCATAAATTGGATAATTTTCATGTTAATGTGGAAGGTGATCGTATGCATACACCGACTCTCATTATGCTAATTTAGGATGAAGTCATTGTTATTTCTTTTGTTCTTTCAAGCAAATGATTTATTTCTATTACCGGAAGTGATTTCTGCTATTATTTTCATAAAAGTGCCCTCATTCGTTTACAAGTAATAAATCATGCTTCTAAGAATATTTGAGGTACAAATACTTATTACTTTAGTCTTCACATCTACTGCCAGATCATATTCTCTCTAATCATTATCTTTTTAACCAAGTATATTACAACGATTCATAAGTAGGTTCTGTTGGAGATTGTAACCTTCGTCGTGACTTATTATTTTTTATATGTTCTATTTTTAGAACTAATTGTATTTTGTTTGCCATAGTTACTTCTCTTTAGTCCGAAATAAACACTCATGTCAATAACATCTTTTTACTAACTTTATTTAATTACTAAGAACATATACCATATTTACAACACGTTATCAGCACGAACGCTTAGTTCTTAGTTTTTTCACATTTTTTGGTAAAATAAAGTTGTATATATTTTTTGTGTGACTAGGAAATAGTAATAGTCTGAAAATGTCACATGAATCTGGAGATGTTTCGAGTGTGAAAAATTCCCCGTCGTCGAGCTCATCTTTTACATTTTCATGTTTGAGGAATAAAGATGGATATCCTACATGGAAATTTAAGATGCGAAATTACCTTATCCATGAGGATTTATGGGAAACAATTAGTGGATACCGAGATGGAGACACAACCCATGCCTCTACAAAGGTACGCAAAGACGCAAAGGCATTAGCAAAGATATGCTTATCAGTAGAAGGTGCAGCGATAACCCATATAAGATGTGCGAAAACTGCATCTGAGGCATGGACTTGTTTGCAAAAAGCCTTTGAAGATAAGGGAATAGGACGAAGATTATTTTTGGAGCGTAGACTGTACAGGTTGAGTCTATCAGAGTTCAAAAATATTGAACTATATATTAACGCAGTTATGTCAACCGCACAGGATCTTGCGGATATTGATGTAGTCATAGAGGACAAGTCTATTGCTGCAATACTTTTGGGAGGTCTAACTCCAAGGTATGAACCTCTCATTATGGCTTTAGAAAATTGCAATGTAGACGTGACTACAGAGTTGGTGAAAACAAAACTGCTTAATGAAATGTCCAAAGATGTGGCTACATCATTAGACTCTGTCTTTCATGCGAAGAAGAAGCCTAAGTCAATGAAGAAGAATATAGTTTGTTATGAGTGCAAGACACCTGGACATAAGAGACCAGACTGTCCACAGAGAAACAAGAAGGAGAAAGGCAATGCGGTAAATACCAATGATACGATATTTACAAGTCTTAATACTTCTGGAAACCCAAGAAAGGACATAATTTATGTAGATTCAGGTTGTACTAGACACATGACTTCTAGACGGGACTGGTTTCAGAATATCTCGATACAGAATCAAGGTACTGTTACTGTCGCAAATGGAGAACAGATTAAGTGCTGCGGAATTGGAAATATTTCAATAAACACGCCCGAGAACGTGGTCAACAATATTAGTGATGTTGCTTATATACCAGATTTGAAAGCTAGTTTGTTATCTGTATATAAAACTGTTGAAAAGGGTTTTATTTGTGTTTTTGATAAAAATGGATGTAACTTTTATAAATCTGATACTTTTAATTTTACAGGTGAATCTGTTGCTCATGCCTCGCCCTGTGGTGGACTGTACGTTTTAGATGGTACTGTAAATGTTTCCGAGAATGTGGCGGATAAATTTTTGACACAAGATGTGCACTCTGGTTGTCAGGATAGTTATCAAATTTGGCATAAGAGGTTAGGACATTTGTGTCGTATAGGCATGAACCAACTGAAAAATCACAAGGTAGGTATAAAGTATACAGGAGTAGATAAAACTAGTTGTATCGCTTGCGTGGAAGGTAAACAAGCAAGAAAACCTTTCAAAAGGTTAGCGTTTAATAGGGCTACTTCCCCTTTGGAACTGATCCATATGGATTTGATGGGACCGGTGTCTACAACTTCTTTTCAAGGAAATAGATATATGTTGATAATAGTAGACGATTATACGCGAAAAGTGTTTGCTTATTTTATTTCTTCTAAAACAGAAGTTAAAGATATATTTTGTGTGTTTCAATGTTTTGTTGAAAATCAGTTAGATAAAACAATTAAAGCAATTAGGACTGATGGAGGTAAGGAGTTCGTGAATAAAGAGTTTGTTGATTATCTTGCTTCAAAAGGTATAGAACATCAAACAACGAAGCCTTATAGTCCTCAGCAAGTTGGAGTAGCGGAACGCACCCATCGTTCGGTTACAGAAAAGGCAAGAACGTTGCTAGCTGAAAGCTCACTACCGAAAGCATTCTGGGAAGATGCATTCCAAGTTGCCATTTACCTTAAGAATAGGTCTCCTCATCGAGCCTTAGGTGGACAAATTCCTTATGACAAATGGTATGGACGAAAAGGTGATCTTAGCCATCTAAAAGTATTTGGTTGTAGAGCTCTAGTCCATATACCTTCGTATCACAGGAAGAAATTAGATTTCAAGGCACAGGGAAGCAATTTTCGTCGGTTATTCTGAAAATCCAGGCACTTATATTTTTAGGGATCCTGCTAACCCACGAAAAGTTATTATATCCAGAGATGCAACCTTTTTGAAAATTGCTTTACAGCGCTAAAGCAGAAGCAATCTGAGTCTGTCGCACAGTCAGAATCTATATTGTTATTTGATGAGCAAAAAGAGATTGAGTCTGAGTTTGATCATGACTGTCAATTCTATGACTGTGATGAGAATATCAGCCCGGCGGCTGAAGCAACTTTACCAGTAAATCTAGAAAGTACAAAAGAGTCAGTGACTCTGGAAGAACGAGAGTCTCTCAGTGGCTTAAGACTGCCTAGTGTGGACGAAGTGACAGCGAATTTGGAACAGGAATCGCAACCTGAGCGCAGATACACTTCCAGAGATAGAAAAGCAACAAATTTTTATAAAGCTTACAATACGTCAATGGTAGATTCTAATGAACCTACGACATATTACGAAGCTACTCATGCCGATGATGCTGATAAGTGGCACCATAATATGGCTGGTGAATATAGTTCTTTAAGGAAACTCCATACATGGAATTTAGTAGATAGACCTAAAAAAAAAGGTTATGCCATGTAAATGGATTTACAAAATTAAACTACCAAACTCTATGGTAAAGAACTTATGATATTGGGAATTTTGTTGATGACATAATAGTCTTCTTTAAATCTAATTTGACATTTGACACTGTCAAGAATTTGAATTTTTGAGAAGATTTGTCGAGATATTTTTCATTAAAAGATCTCTGAATTATATTCTTTCTATATTAGAAAAGTTTAATATGAAGGAGTGTAAGACCGTGGATACTCCATTAGTTTAAAATAATATGGCAAGAAGAACGGATGGTCAAGTCATAAGAATGAAGAACCATTTAAAGGTTTTTGTGACGCAGACTGGGCAAACTGTCCAATCGACAGAAGGTCATACACCGGTTATGTTTACAAGTTAAGTGGAGGTCCAGTATCATGGGAATCCAAGAAGCAACCTACTGTTGCGTTAAGTTCGGCCGAGTCAGAATATATGGCATTAGCGTCTGCCACGAAGGAAGCGTGTTACTTACGTCGGTTTATATACGAGATAACAGGTATACTTTGTTCAGTTAACTTAGCTTCTGACAGCCAAAGTGCCATTAATCTTGTTCGAAATCCTGTACACCACAGCAGGACAAAGCATATAGATACTAGGTTTCACTTTATTAGGGAAAAGGTATCTAATAATATTGTTAAGTTAGAATATATAAAAGTAACGATATGCCTGCTGATGTACTAACGAAGGCCCTCGGACCTCTAGCACACAAACGATGTGTAGTTAACTTAGGTTTAGAAACTTAATTATTTTATTTGTTTTGTTTCTGTCACAACTGCGATTAAGGGCGGCTGTTGGAGATTGTAACCTTCGTCGTGACTTATTATTTTTATATGTTCTATTTTTAGAACTAATTGTATTTTGTTTGCCATAGTTACTTCTCTTTAGTCCGAAATAAACACTCATGTCAATAACATCTTTTTACTAACTTTATTTAATTACTAAGAACATATACCATATTTACAACAGGTTCTAGAAGGAATTTCTTTAAATGAGGACTCTACTCGAAGTTTCTATGTCAGTAAGAAAATATTACGTTATACTGCGACAATATTAATCTAAACAATTAGGTGCGTAATTAAACATACTATTTATAGTTTATCTAACGATACGGCACATTTGGAGACTTACCACGGGAGTTTCCATTCCACTAAACACGGTCCGTATTAATGTTTACAAACAAACCGGTTGTAAGCCTTTTATTAGAGGCTTATTGTTCATCCCTAAAGACTGTCTCAGTATGTGATAAGAGATTACGTGTGTGTTGTTGAAGATGTGCTTATTTGCTATGGATTAACGCAGGCGCCGCGACGCCGCTCATGTGATATCTGTGGATTGTGTTAGGAAACTTTGATAGATGGCAACATAGGGATACTGTTTCGGAGCATGAAAGTTAATAGATCCATCACGCCTTTTATCCTCGAAGGGGTAGGCGGAGGCGCAACTGGTGTAAACACTTTCCACCGTTTGTATTCCGTTACATGAGGCAAAAGGGGCCGAGTCCCCATATCGGACACAAATTCCAAACTCCGGGCTGATACTGAGTAGATAAAATCCAATATCACTTTGCACCACTCGAGGATCGAACCCGAGACGTCAGCACTGCAGTCGTACCATGATACAACTACGCCACCGGGGCAGTGTATTTGGTGTTTAATGTTCGTTTTAACACCGCAGGTCTTTCAACAGTGATACAACTATAAATGAAGCCATCCAGACATCTTTGAAGACATCACAACGTGTTGTTACTGTGTTAGATTAATATCTCTCCTTTTTATTAAGGCGTAGCAATGTAGCTAGCTTATAAAAATCCATTAATTACTTAAAAAAATATCGCAACAAAATAATTAATGTACTGAACATACTTAAACTTCAGTAATCACAAATAAATATATGATTAAAAAAAAATTGTGAATACCATGGCAATGATTTAAATGTATCTGGATGTTGTTCCTGGCAACACCTGCGTGAAAAGCCTTTCCTGCTACGTACGACGCTAGCGCCATCTATTTAATAGTCAGATTAAAAGATCCCATTACTTCCCACGGCAGCTAATTACCGGGATACAAAATAGCCTATAATATGTTCATTCAGGCCGTGGTCCGTCCGTGTATAATATTAGTATAGTAAGAAGATAAGATAAGATAAAAAAATAAATGCTTTAAACCTTAACATCTCTTTGTCCACAGATAGTAGGCTATGCTCTAGTGGTAGTGACTTTCGCCCTGCAAGCGCCAGTCCGCTGGGCTGCTGCGCGTCTTCACGGAGCACCACGACTACTACTGGCAGACTTGTACCACCTCATCTCGTTTGTAGCCACCGTCAACGTGTGGAGGGGGGTATGGGGCCTGCTCGATATATACTTCTTCCCTGGTGGGTATTATTTAGTATTTCAGTAAAAATGATGCTCCCACTTGAAGGCTTCGAAGGACTACGGAGTGTCTTTAAATTTCGCAAAAATAATTAAATTGCAATCAGTCAAAATGTTAATTATAACGATGACTGTACCATTATAGTGTGTTTTCCAAATAATTCGAAATACTCGTGGACATTTTTTGGTCCATAATATGCCCTAATATTACATTTTAATCCATTTCAAATAGGTGACAGCGATGAGGTTTTTTGAGCATTGCATATTTTTTATACATATTAAATTTTATTATAAAATTATAAATCCTTCGTCTAATAAATTTGTCTTTTTATCAACAGAGAGTCCAAAACTCAGCAACTGGTGTTCACACGTCATCAGCCTGGCCCTGCTCATCCTCCTGAATTGTTCGAATTCTGTCCTCGTGCGAGGAGTTTACATCGACGCCGAAGAGCCTGCAGGCGAATGCGTCGTCTTCCCTTGCCACTATCTCAGGCTATTCTTCCACAAAGAACGAACCAAGAAGAGGCACAGACGGGCCCTGCAAGCCGCCGCAACAGCTTCCAGAAAGTCCGAAGAAGCGAGTTTACCTCTACAGATTCCCGAAGAGAAGGTGTAGTTCAGGTCTACTGAGCTGCTTGTCCAGCTCAAGGTTTTGTGTGTGTTGATATTGACTGGTTACACGATTGACATATTATGGTTATGATTTAATGTTAGTGCGTTTAAGCACTAAATTGGTAATCCAGTATTCTTAAAAGTCATTGTATTGTATTCTCTTCCTCATTTACTGTGTCTGCATATTTATTTTCTAAGTATAACAGTGACAAGGTAAAACCTGTATTGTCAAAAGTAAAACATTATTTGCTTTGGGATTCAGACGTAACATCTTGAACTTAAAACCTACGGTGTTCCCATCCTTTGCCTAGAATTTTAATATTTGACAAACGTTATTTAACATAAATAGGGCGGTTCTTGTGGAAGGAACATTATTTATTGTTATACCCTTGTCCTTATTCTATTTCCGAATTATTATGCACAAATGTTTATCTATAATCTTTACTATCAAATAATGTATTCAACGTAAATTAGTATTGTTCCCTAATGTTGCTAGTCTACGTGAGGCCTTAATTGTTAATCTGTAAAACAAAGTCTAAGTCAATGTCATAATAAAACATGAAGGATCGGCCAGCTACTGAAAGCCATAATAAATGTCATAGAATTGTTCCATTTGAACTCTGAACGATAATAAATTTTCAAAAACCCTATCCATATACCTTTAATGTTTTGATTCGTCTTCGCCACTTAATACAGCTGGTAGTCTGGCAGGTTTCCTGAGTTGTTCAAAGTAGGAATAAGTGCTATGTAAATAAGTGTTATCATTAATATAAGTTATAGTCGGATAGCTGAGCTGTTGTTAAATTTCTGCTGTCCCGCGGCGGACGGTACATAATAAACGGATTTATCACAAACATATCAATTGTTTTATTAATAACTTATTGAATTAAATTGTTTTATTACGATTTACGATGTTGAATGACCGCGTTTCGTTTACAAAACAAAGCTTTGTGTGGTAAATGATAGTGCAATTTATTGCACTGTCTAGACAATGCAACGCCTTCAGCATGACTTTATTATTATAAAACGTTGTAATAAGTACAGAAAGTTGTACCATAATGTGAGTACATATACAACATATTTCTGCCATCGTTTCGGAAATAGCAAGTTGTTAATTGTTTATCATTATTTTGGCAGGTCGGCATCGAACCTAATGAGTGCGTTAAAAAATCAAATTTCCATGACGCTATTCTATTCCAAATCGTCCAGGATTAGAATCTGAGCTTATTTTACTGTAATTATTATGAAAATATTATAAATTCTAAACTATACATATCATGCCATTCATACAAATCATTCACTAATAATATAATCGTCAGCCCGTGATAAGTACTATACTACTAAGATAAAAAAAATAATATATTATTACAATGAGCCGTATTTATTGCGCTATTTATATTAAATTATTCAATATTCTTACAAATGCTTAATTAAATGATATAAATAAACATACATTATGAGTAAATGGAAGAAAACTAAAGGTTCTTGACCTAAGAATCCATTATGTTTATAAAGACATTAGTACTTGTGAACTACAATATAAAGTCTTGAATGCATTGGCTTATGAATTATGGATAACAAAGTGAATTCATTGAAACGCACTCGCCGAGATAGCCCTATCATTGAGTTACGCACATTTTGACATAATTCAATATTAGTCAGGCTACGCAAAATGGCGCCAACATTCCCACTTTTAGGCTAAAAATAGAAGAAATATCTCATATTATATACAAATTGCTAAATACATCATAACTCTCTGATTATATTCATCACATAACCACAGACTTTACAATTGCAGCTTTGTCTATTTTTTTCAAAGGATGGGAGCATAGAGTAAATACCAAAAGATCGCATTGATCAACAGTCTGTGTGTCCACGATTAACACGAAGCCCCATATAATTTTGATGTTAATCGATGGACTTAATGTCTCATTGATTAATATTATATTTGATCTACAGGACTTGGAGCTTGGTAGTCATTGTGTAGTATTAAAAATGCTTTTAGTCAGCCGCACATAACGCACTTTTTGAAATCCTTATGAAACACATAAAAATTCACATGCTATCCATCGTAAATACTTTTTCAATTATAAGCATGCTCAAACTCATGTCTTTTATCCCCGAATACACTTAGTTTTCGCCGTTTAAAATATTATATCTCATCATGTGGTAGGGGACAAACCTATCGCCATATTGAGCGCAAATTCCAGACTCTGGGTTGATAGTTAAAACCCTAATATCGCTACACGACCCAGGCACCGAACCCTAGATCTCAGCGCGGCAGTCGTACAATATTACGCCTCAAGACTACTCCACGGAGGCGGTCGATAACCATAGCAGCTGTCATCATAAGGAATATTGATGGTGTCAATGCGCCGTCAGTGCACGGATCGGGGCGGAGGCAGATCTTTGACACCGCCTTATAGTTTGGACCAATGACTAACAATTTCATTACATAAGGGCGGTCACTAGAAACTTGTTTTTTTTTTAAGTTAGAGCACATATGCGAATTCAGAGCTTTCTCTTGTATGTATGGATTTATGTAAAACAGGACTCCAACTCTCCCTGAACCTGGGAATTTCTAATTTTGTATTGATTCGGGAATTAAATATGTCTGAACACACCTTGAATAACTATTAGAATATACTTCAATGATCTAAAAAGGGTTGACTATTTTTTTAAATCTCTTCCATTTTATTATGACAGAAATAATCAAATAAGTAAAAAAATACTTTATTTAAAAGGTATAGGTAAAAAGTATGACTATATCTAGAATCGTACGCTAAAGTCTGTGTAGGCGATCTTCGCTACGTACTCCCAGTTGGTGAGCTCGCACTTCTCGATCTTGCAGCCAGGAGATCCCGTTGTTTTCAACCACTCTATCCTGGAAAAATAATAATAAGTTATAAGCACCTATTTATCATGTCTAAGTAGATGTAACAAGTTAAATAAAATACTACAGAGCCAAATAGTCAGAGTCAGTAATGAAGTATTAGTAAATAGATTAGTACACGTTTTATAAGTTAATCGGTGATTAAAACATTGTCATGGAGAAAATAATCAAATGATTATATGCGTAAATTGAATCTGGCCGTTTTGTTTTTGAATAGAATGTTTTATA
The DNA here is from genome assembly GCF_014839805.1 of Manduca sexta. NCBI lineage: Eukaryota > Metazoa > Arthropoda > Insecta > Lepidoptera > Sphingidae > Manduca > Manduca sexta. The sequence continues at coordinate 12,198,752 of NC_051138.1, forward strand.
TAGGTACTAGCGTTTGCTCGCGGCTTCGCCCGCGTAATGGAGTTTTCCGGGATAAAAGTCCCACTATATATTTTCCCGGGATAGTAGCTTATAACCTTCCCAGGGTCTTATACTACCTCCATACCAATTTTGCTTTCTTGTACCCGTTATATTGTCCCGTTCCCGTGGGAAACGGATAAAAAGTATCCTATGTCCGTCTCCTGGTGCTAAGCTAACCATCTCCACCAATTTTCAGCTAAATCGGTTCATCCGTTCTTGAGTTATAAATAGTGTAACTAACACCACTTTCTTTTTAACCGACTTCAAAAAAGGAGGAGGTTATCAATTCGAAGTGAATTTTTTTTTTTTGTATGTTTGTTACCTCAGAACTCGCTCATTTATGAACCGATTTGGAAAATTCTTTTTTTATTCGAAAGAATTTCTCTGCAGATTGGTCCCATAATTTTTTTTTCAAGATCGTTTCGGTAGTTTGGTTTTAAAATTAAAAAAACTAGAATAATTATGTCATCCAAGAAAACGAAATCGCGAATTTAGCTTTCCTGTGACGTATTTAGTTATGTTTTTGCATTGAGTTTGGTTGACTGTACTTCTCACTCACTAATACATATAGCATTACATCTTTTCTCCGTGTCAGGGGTAGGCAGAGGCGTAACATTTCATCGCGATAGTCATACTGTGTGTGAAACATATCAGTTGTGTTCTTGGGTTGGGTTTAATTGACTCTACTTCTTACATACATACATATATGTATATAGCATCACATCTTTTCCCCTTTTTAGGGGTAGGCAGAGATGTAACACCGCAGCGCAATAGTTATAGTATGATCGAAATATATCAGTTGTGTTTTTGCGTTAGGTTTGCTTGAATCTACTTCTTACATACATATATATAGCATCACACCTTTTCCCCTTTTCAGGGTAGGCAGAGGTGTAACATTTGAGCGTGATAGTCGTACTGCGTGCGAAACACATTAGTTGTGGTTTTGTGTTGGGTTTAGTGGACTCTACTTCTTACATACATACATACATATAGCATCACACCTTTTCCCCTTTTCAGGGGTAGGCAGAGGTGTTACACCACAGCGCGATAGTTGTACTGTGAGCCAAATATATCAGTTGTGTTTTTGCGTTAGGTTTCCTCAAATCTACTTCTTACATAAATATATATAGCATCACACCTTTTCCCCATGTCAGGGGTAGGCAGAGGCGTATAATTTCATCGCGATAGTCGTACTGCGTGCGAAACACATTAGTTGTATTTTTGCGTTGGGTTTAGTTGACTCCACTTTTTACATACATACATATATGTAGCATCACACCTTTTACCCTTTTCAGGGGTAGGCAGAGGTGTAACATTTCAACGCGATAGTCGTACTGCGAGCGAAACACATTAGTTGTGTTTTTGCGTTGGGTTTAGTTGACTCTACTTCTTACATACATACATAATACATATATATATATATATAGCATCACACCTTTTCCCCTTTTCAGGGGTAGGCAGATGTGTAACACCACAGCGCGATAGTTGTACTGTAAGCCAAATAATATCAGTTGTTTTTTTGCGTTAGGTTTGCTTGAATCTACTTCTTACATACATATATATAGCATCACACCTTTTCCCTTTTTCAGTGGTACTCAGAGGTGTAACTCCTCAGCGCGATAGTCGTATCGTGAGCGAAACACAACTATGCCATTGAGACGGTCTATTTTATACTAACACAAAAAGCAAAAAATAAAAATAATTTTAACAAAAATTAACCCGCCTTCAAAAACCACTCAAAACCAAAAAATAATTTCACATAACAAGTATATATTGGATACCAATTTTGGAGTCGGTGCCTAATTTAAATTGCTAGTTAAGCTAGATAAATACATTAACGAATATACGAATACAATGTGCTGCCAGTGTACAAAGTCAGCAAGTCAGATCGTCACCGGAGATAAACACATCGCCGCAGCACAGCAAATGGAAGCTATTAAGGAAATATTTAAATTTGTGAACAGTACACTACCCAAATTCTTCCCCTGTTACATATAGCTGGTCAAATGTGAGTGTATTACACTCCCTGCCTTGAAAAAAGAGGAAATAAAAAGATGAAACACCATACATGTACTTGGTATTACACCTTTCACTGTGTATGTTGTAGTACACGCAAACCTACTCTTTTTAATTGATTTGAAAGAGATTTAGCTCATAGATGGACTATGCAACAAATATAGCTAACTAGCAATTTTAATTAGGCACCGACTCCAAAATTGGTATCCAATATATACTTGTTATGTGAAATTATTTTTTGGTTTTGAGTGGTTTTTGAAGGCAGTTTAATTTTTTGTTAAAATTATTTTTATATATATATATATATATAGATATAATTCTTATATTGACGTGATGTATTATATCATTTCATCCACGAAGATGCGCGGATACTTTCAATAATCTCTTACAATGTGCGTGAGCAGCGTGAGTACACACACGCTACAATGAATAGTATCGGTAAAAGTGAAAAAAGAAATAGTTATTCCAATGAAAAATTTTAAATAAAAAGAATAAGTAGTTATAATGTTTCTCGTTTACGCGGTGCCTTATCGTCAGCAATATCAATAATTTTTATCAATTCCATTTACAAAATATCTTAACAATTTACGAGAATGTAGGGAACTGTACATCATAAATATTATCGTGTAGAATATTATCCTAATAAAGCTAATCGATATTTTTGGCTGATATTAGTTTTCATTAGTTCTCTACACCTCCTCTTACTGTTCGAACCGCTTTAAACCTTCCTTCCATCCACCTAAGGGAGCTAGGCGTGGCTTAAAACCAGCGCTGCTCGGAACTACTGTCCCGGCCAGCATGATATGAGGCTCTTCCTTTTACCTTTGTAATTCTATAATGTTACTATGCTTAATAATAATAGATGTAAGTGGATAAGTCAATAAACTGATTTTTATCTATTATTTTGATTTTGTTATTTCGATTTCGAAAACAAATGCCTCTTGAGACGATTGAAAAGATTAAAGACTTACTTTTTGTATATTATGCTTTAGAGCAAAATATTACAATACAGATTTAGTTGTGAATATATTTTGTAATACGAATGTATAAGTTGTATATTAAATTAAGCTTATATTCGACTCAACCTTTTATATCATCGATATTGAAGTATGATTAATGAGCGTCATGGAATCTGGATGAAGTCCAATTTATTAGAAGAAGATTTTGTTCCGGATTATTTTAATTAATGAGATGACGTCCGCCAGGAGATGTTAGATTGGATAGGTCATTGCCAAATTATTTATAGAGCTAAACAACATACATACAGAGGTAGTTTAGTACATGATGGGTAGGAAGAGACATTATACACCTACATTTCTTCAACTATATTAAGTCTCAAGTAATAGGGGACGAGAGAATTGTCATGTGTATAATAAATAATAATAATATCAGCCCTGTATTATTTGTTGTCCCACTGCTATGCTGACACTGCTGACAGGGATTAGGCCTTAATCCACCACGCTGGCCTAGTGCGGATTGGTAGACTACACACACCCTCAAAATTTCTATAGAGAATTTTTCAGTTATGCCGATTTCCTTACTATGTTTTTCTTCACTGTTAATGGAAGCGATAATTCACAAAGACTACCCACATCATTTTAGAAATGTCAGAGATGTATGCTCTTGAGTACCTTGCGGACATTCGTCTCGGCAATCCGTTCCAAACCCGACTACGATATAATTTACACCGAGCTGATCCCGAGCAGAAGTCTCCAATATCACATTGCCTGACACGAAAACAAGTAGATAATATACTTAGTATTTTTTCTTTCCAAGACAAAATGATTCATTCATTCTTTCATTCTTCATTGCAGTTAAGAATATAATGGAACCATAGTATAATTATCTTAGCCAGAAAAAGACATTGCGTCTCAAAATTATATAGGACTCAATACAAATGCAATCGACTCACAAATTCGCGATTCGATGGCGCGTTCATCCAATAAAAATTACATAATAAATCAATATCGTCCAGGGAAACATTGAGAAGCAAGTACAACATCTATAGACCATGGCTAAACTGGAGAGAAAATCTTCGAAACCAGACATATTTTGTTATATACATCATATTTGAAATTATTCTCAGCCCTAAAACCTTACATAACACATGTTTTGTCTAATGCAGCGTAATACTTATGATTGTTACCAGTCCTATAGTATATACCTACTGTTCCACAGCGCACGGAGTACCTCTACTACAGATAGGACACAGTAATTGCTAGTTATTATTGTTAAAACACGTTGATGTTTTCGGAACAACAAAACTTGCACAATTGACTAACTAACCACAATAATTTCTGGTAATTATTATGTATAGATCATATATCAACCAATCTTTATGAACAGTAATGTGTGCACTTGCTCCCGTCTATTTCCCCGATAAAGAAACTAAAAACTACATGTGTTGAATTACCTTTCGTAATTTATGTAAAATATAACTATCATTAGAACCATTCGCAAATCGCATTTATGCATATTAGTACCTATAAGTTATGTGGGGTTACCCTTCGGAAATTTTCACCCTTCACCACTGGTTGTATCGCGACATGATAGCATGCAATGATACCGATGACGTTTTGGATAAGACGAAGTAGAAAAAGAATGTGAGGAATACTGACCCCACCAGCATAGACGATTAATAGCCGAAGATTAAGAAAAATATAGCATGATGTAGTCATCATGCTATATTTTTCTTAATCTTCGGCTATATCGGTATAGTTACCGATCAGATAAGTAAAATACTAGTAATAAATAAAAATATACAAACATTTGATCCAACTGTGCCTTAGTTCCCTGGATTTTTCCAACAATGGTGCCTTTTTTTGAGTTTTTTACCCAGCCTCCGATGCCCAGTGCTTCAGCCATCTCCTTGCAATATTTTGTAAAGTAGCAACCTGCGTACAGCAACAATAATCATCAGTACTTATAACGAATTATCTTCTATACAAAGCCGGTTAGATAATATTATTTTTAATAAACATATATTTTGTTTGAGATAATTAAAAAACGTTCTTATTCTTCTCTCGTAAATTAAATAAAACCAGGCTACGAAAACAAAATTATAAAAACATAGATATTTCCATTTAAAGTCATAGCAATAAGTAAGGCCTGGGAGCGTGCCAGTATGTTCTGAATTAGGTTAGCTGTAACGCTTAGAGTATATCTCCATGAGACCAAGACGTATTCCCTGGCTGCCGGCCCAATGGTGTAGCGTGCATTCTTGCCGCCCGGGCGGAATCAACATTTTCTGGCCCGAGCGGACTCAAAATTTGCCGCCCAACAATACCAGAGAGAGCAAAGCAAAGTCACTTCAAGAAATAAGTGTCAAGTGCTTCTCACGGCCACTGGTATATACGACAAAAACAATTAAAGACATATTTTGATGCCTCCCCTAACAACTACGCTATAGTACTGGCCTCAGAGGTAAGTAATAGATATTAGAAAAAGCGTAGTTGTTTAGGCTCTTAAAAATAGTACTCGATATAAAGAAAACAATATCAAGCTTGGCCCTTTGTAGTTTTCTTTGACACAGGGTTATTTACCCCGGTTGAGGTTACCGTTACCTATTCATACGTCGACTCTACAATCTACATGTCTAAAGTGTGGCTTTAGCACTTTAGAAATCTAATTTAATGTTGTTGAAAGTAACCAATTTTGGACATAGGTACGGCTTCATTTGAATAAAACTGTTTGTCTGAACGTACAAACCTTATCAAGCGTTTCGTATTACGATATTGATTATGTAACATTTACACTTTTTCAACATAACTTATTTGGCATATTTTTTCTGGTCCATCCAGGCACAGCCGAAACTAAAAGTATCGACCTATCTTTTATATTAATATTGCTAGTAATTGCTATTCACCAACGAAATAAGCACTAATATACTATGCTTTGTTTTTATAATGAAGATTATTGTTATGCTTATGGGTTACTAAGGTAAGTCTTGAATTGCGAAATATTTTTTACCACAAAGTTTATTTAGGTAAAAAATTTAATAATGGTTTTTCATATTTACGCAAATGTGAAACATTGAAACAAAACTATTTTTGGGATTTGTTGCCGTTTTTTAAACTTTATTTCCTCCTTACGTAGTATTTCTATACAAAAGGAATGATATTTTAATTAATTTTTCAAACGACCGAAATCTGCAAAGTCTCCGAAACGTTGGGAGATGAACACAACAAACCGCTAAAAAATCCGAAAACTGGTTTTATTTCGATAAAAATAGAATAAGTTCTAAAATGAGGCGACATTGCGTAAATATCACTCTCACGTATGATAGCCCGCGCAAATCACATAAGTTTTGTAAATAAGATATCATAAACACATAAGACAGTTAAATTAATAAAAATATTGCATTACCGACATAATCCTGTTTACATAGGTATATTACTTAATTTTATTTATTATGTTTGTTGATTCTTATATAAAGCCCTCTGTTTACTGACGTCAGGTGATAAGTATTTATTGTGAATGGTAAATCTCAGCAAATATCTAGACTCGTTTACAGTAGGACCACTCGAAAACAAAAGGATGAACATTTTGCCTGGTAACTAATTGATCAGCCTTTTTTGGTTTGCAATTATAGCCTGCCTAGAAAAATAAAAAAAAACAGGTTTGATGATGCTACTTTTGCCTTTTCGTTTTAAAGCCAGTATAAGAAATTAATTATATATTTAAAAAAAAATGGTGAGGTTTTATAATTTCCTGGTCAGGCTGTACAATTATCGCCCCGCCTTAGGGGTGACTGGGGTAAACTTATAATGGGGCTAACTACAATCAAACGACAAAACCGACTGAAGAGATCTAAACATTGGGCGATTGCTGGGCCGAGTCCCTTCGTTAAGACTGATTAGTGGTAGACTCGACGAATTTCCCTGCGCTGTTGGCCTTGGCTCCCAAGAGCTCCAGTAGAAGGTGTAAGGCATGGTAGTCTCATAGGCCGAGTTTCTAATACTATATATTTTAATAATATCAGCCCTGTATTATAACTGTCCCACTTTTGGGCACGGGCCTCCTCTACTACTGAGACGGATTAGGCCTTAATCCATTACGCTGGCCTAGTGCGGATTGGTAGACTTCACACACCCTCGAATATTCGTATAGAGAATTTCTGAGGTATACAGGTTTCCTCACGATGTTTTCCTTCACCGTTAAAGCAAGCGATAATTCACAAAGAATACACACATAATTATTTTAGAACATTCAAACTGCCTCGGTGGTGTAGTTGTACTGCATGCACGGTACGACAGCGCTCAGAGGTCCTGGGTTCGAATCCTGGGTCGAGCAAAGTAATATTTGGGCTCGCCCCCCATCTCATCATGGGACTTAACACACTTGGCGAAAAGTGGGTTCCTTGGAACTCTGCATACCCCTTCGGAGATAAATGCGTAATGTTATGTGTATGTGTGTGTGTGTCTGTGTGTGTAATTCAAAAGTGTGTGCCCTTGGGACTTGAACCTGCGGACATTCGTCTCGGCAGTCCGTTCCACAACTAATTAGGCTATTAGGCTATCGCCGCTTTTTCTGTATATTTTACACTACACTAAATGTCATTTATCACCCTTAAAAATAGATGTTTGTGTCATAGTTCTCAATAATTACATTTGCAAAAAATAGTAACATAGATCTGTATAAATTTTACCCACAACCACACAAGCCACAACTAATAACGGATCTTCAGTCTATTAGTGGCGATGCGTCCGAAAAACCCGATTCCTACCGGCTTCCCTTTTTTTTGGAGATATGCCGTGGTTATCACCGGGGGTACCCTGCTAATGGTGTACAAGCGATCGCCCGGCTTAGCAACCACGGCAGTCCCTTTGAGGATTTGGTGAGCCCTACCGTTATCACCGAGGATGCCAGTGGACGGTACGCTGGCGACCTGCAGCTATCCGGTTACAGGGCCCGGGAGGAAGAAGGGAGGGGACAGAGGGAAGGAAAAGAAAAGGAAGGAGAAGGAGCTGTCTTAGGATGGTCGGAAGGGAGAGGGAGAGGAAATGTTCGCGGACCCTTATAGGTCTTAATGTGTATTTAGCAACCATGAGGTGAACACACTGAACAGTGTGCCTAGGGTCGCGGTAAATGTTTCCCCATGCTTGGGGGTGAATTTGCCTCGGGGGGAGGCTTCCCTTTTAGCTTTATTTACGTTTGTCTTAGTTTTTGTTTTCTTTTGCCTTGGGTTACCTTTTGAAAAAATTTACTCTTCGTGACTGCTGTCTATCACGCTGTCACAATTCAATTTGATACACCCCACAATCCATATAGTTTCGACTATATGTCGATGTCGGTATTAGGTGGAATGTATGTTTTATCTGTTATTATATTGATATTTTTGCGCTAAACCAAGAAATAATTAATTGAACAATTAATTTATGTATATGAATTGAGAAGTGGATCCCTTTTCAGATAGTAAATTACTTATTTAAGGCCTCTTCCAACATCAAGTTGAGAAGATCCCCGGTGAGGCACTAGACTTTTAGAGATGAGTGCACCTATTATGATTCTGAGATATAACAAAACGCCCTGGGAACCCCCAAAGCAAAATAAATGCACATACTAATAGAACCTCTCTATATAAATAACATTATTCGATTACTATGTAGATCTCATCATTAATCTATGATGTCTCACCGAGCCTTGTATGCTCTATATAGGTTTAAAAAGGTTTCTTTTTCGACAAGCGACATCGAACGTAATCTTTATAGACATAACACAGTGCGCAATGGGTCGAATTAAATTAAGACTTTTTTTATTATAATTCCTGAGTCTTCTTATTCTCCGAGCTATATTCGTTAGTTTCGAGTCGTTCGGTACTCTCATACTACAACGTAACTTGATCATTGAAGGAAGAAAACTTTCACCTCATTCCTTAGTGATCATGGCAGCATTCAATGTAGTCAAAGACAACTTTAACCACAGAGATCGCTGCCATTCGTTTCAGACTAGGCTCTCCCTAGCATGTTGGGTTATTTCATTCAGTCAATTGTTATAGTGGCGAAAAATGGTGTACACATCTTTGCCAATTACCTATATAACAAGGATGAGTCAAAAACACTACGATGTGTCAGTAAATTCCTGTCGAAACATCAGTGATCCAAGGTTCAGATCCAGGTCTACTCACAAGTGCGATACAGGATGCGCCGCACACGAATCTCGCACGCGCTTATAGGCTATCTTAGCTAGTTTGTAAATCCACGAGTGCATACTTCTTGTACTTTTTGTCTTGGTAATTAACTGCCCTTTGTTAAGGCCATTGCTTCTGTTATGCCTAATGTTGCTTCATAAATTACATTTTCAGCTCTTGTTTTCTCTTTCATATTACAATCATCATCTCAAATTACTAAAATTGTTCACATCATCAAGTAAATAGAACTGAAAAGCAGTATTAGATTAAGAGCTAAATCGATAGCATCACTAGATCGACGCCTAATGCGAACTAATCACTCATGCTTGATATAAATAGAAGGCATGTTGCATTTAGGTCGATGTCAATACACTTGGACATGAAATGGGCCATATTCGACTACAACATTGACTGTTCTACTGAATACTTGATTTACTACGTTTTGTTGTCTAAAATCCTCGTATAGATATTGACATTTGAATGTTTAAGATTATCGAAAGCCTTGGTAAATACTTACATTACGTTTATTGTAGATTTAATAACGACGTCAAATAGTTACTAATCCGAAACAAAATAAATATTCAGTTCAATACTAGGCAGTAAATTTCTCGTATAAGATAATACGCCTGGATTGATGATACAATATACTCTGTTTCTGCTTCTAAATACGAGCTGTATGGGTTGTGTTGTAATCTTGTTTATAGCCAATATAATTACTGGGCATCAGCCTACATCAAATGTCTCAATATAACAAAAGCACTTCATTCCCATGCACAATAAAAAACACTAAGTCGCTGCTGTTAACGGACAGACTTTGAACATATTAATAGGTGATAACCTTATCATTTTTTTCACAAATTTGTATAAAAATAAAAATAAACATGAAGTAATTTTTAATTGAATGAAAACAATTTTGTACACACAACATAGAGCCAGCGTCTTGGACATCCAACAAATTGTGTTTATGATAATTTGCCTCCTATCCGTATTATATCATAAATATTATATTCATGGTACTTATTATAACGTTCACAAAATATTTGCTTACTGGAGTTATTGTTAAAGATAACTAGTATCAAAATCTGCTCTACTATTTTTGATGTACATACAAGACAAGTAAGTTGTTAGTTCTATTTTGCATCATTATCTATTCCAGGATTTGGAGCCTATTTAATGTTTTATATAGATATCTGTACTTAAATGATTATTCTGTCCTATATGAATAAATATTTATTCCTTATATAAATATATTCTGTTCATCAAGCAAATGCGTACTTATATAAAAAATTTCCTTGGATAGAAACGGATATTACCTAAACCAATGTTAAACACATAGAAAATTTTCCTGTCATAAAATTTAAGTCGATTGCTTATAAAATGTTTAAAGTATTAAATATAAAAGTAGGTACCTACAAACGGTTTTATTTAGACAATCAAATTATTATTTTATAGCCTTTTGTAAATAAAAGATAAGGTAATGAGAAGATACCCACATGAAATGTTATGAAAGGCCCCATAAACACTACAACTAACCTTGGACTTGTCCGAAGACCTCGAATTCTACCATAGCCAACACATTAGGATCTTCAACACCCATCACTAACCACTCCAAAAGTTTATCTCACACGACGGAACTTTTTGGTCAGATCGAAGTTGCCAAACTGGCAAGAAACGCGCCGCCCGCCCTAGATATTCACTGTACATACATACATATTCTATAGGTTTATAGTGATCGTAAATAAAACTGACGTAGAATCAATATTTGCGTTAATGATTAGTTAATACTTATATTATTTGATTTATAAAAACCAATTATAATATATACTTACTTAAGTATGTTTTCATATTTTGCAAAATCTTTTAAGTTGCCACCGCACAGTCTCTGTGAACATGTTGCCGAGAAACACTAGGTATGTCACTGTGAAACTGACTGTTCCCGATAGCTAAACAAAGTTGGACGAAAAAATTCTTCGTGATTTAAGTATGTTTAAGCATGCCGCCGGGGTCGTAATTTCATCAGACAATGTACTTAATATGTTTTAAATCTTCACTGAACCACTATACTGCCGGCCTAAGCTGTCGGTCGGAAAGTCGATCAGTGTGACGTCTGATTGCTTACAGGCCGAAGATGGCCCTAGGAACTGCCGAAATATCCAAAAGTCTTTGCTTCTCTGAAAGTGACAATATATTAAAGTATAATATAAATTACAGTTAGCACAAGACGCGATATGAAAATGCCTTTAGCGCCTTTTCTGGAAGCTTCATGCTACTGACGACAATGCTATTTTGTTTTACAGTACCTCTTAGTGACATCCTGCGAGCTGAAGACATAACAAATTACAATTACTGTAAAACGTACTTCGGCGAGGAAAGTACTTAATTTACCATTTAAATATATTTTTAAGAAAATACTTGGAAACATACAAAAATAAAATAGGTGGGGTAAGTATATTATACAAAAAGGGTTGGGTACTTACATAGTACCTATCATTTAGATTTATAATATCCGATTAGTTGGTTTTAATTCAGCGTTATGGATATTGTGTGGAAATAAATTAAAACAATAACAGGCGATGAAGAAGGAAGCTGCCCCCTCCAGGAGGTAGGGCCGGGGGCTCGGAGTGGACGGTTCCGCCGACATAACAATTACAATTAGATGATTGACCACTGATTGCACAGCTTCCTAATCAAGTGGCCTCGGTCGTCATCGTAAATGTAGGTTAAATATTTGTTTAACAACATTGAAATCAATCATTCCCCTATAGTTATATATCTTAGATTTTCATGCACTATAAAATAGTAACTAAAATTATGAACAATATTAGTTCTTTCTGTAAGGCTTTAAGTTTATTACACTTAAAAAGATGATTTCTATACATTATACCTATTTATTGATTTATTGCACTTCTTATAAACATGTAAAGGCGGAGTTAATACCAAAGGCATTCTTTACATAGTAGGTGCAGGTCAATAAAACTGCATAATAATGATAATGGGAAAAGTGTTGCATATTATTATCCTAAGCATAATAATATGCATTTGTCATTTCCATGGAAGTACTTAAATGTGCCTGTAACTTTATTGACCTATTCAACATAAAATAATTATCATCAACGATATTGCTATTACAAATTTTTAGGAGTACAAAAATATCATATTTTAATAATTCAATAAAAGTGAAAAGATATGTACCTATCTTTAATTTGTATGTACTAAGATATATACCTAATAGCATAATGTAGCGTTGAAGCTAAAAGGGGGATCTTGTTGTCTCTCTCTATCTCTCCTTTCCCGCTTTTCACTCGGCCCACGTGTACGTTTTCCGGAATAAATTCTGTCCCAAAAACTAAAAGTCTCATCCATCCTTTTTAGGATTAGCTCCTAAGGAATAATTTTTAGCTGAAATTGTTTACAGTATAAAATAATGGTCATTATAAAAAACTAGATTCGATTTTCTATTTATAATTCTGAGTTTATAATACAATATAATGTGTATCCGAACGTAATTTAGCTGTCAGTGATTAAAACTTCACACACTTCAATGTCATTTAGCCACAAAATCTTTAAGTTTTAACAAATCTTTATTACTATAGAAATAGAGTTCTTTTTTTGTATACAACTAAATACAGTAAAATTGTCTTCATTGGACTGAATTCTTTGACATTCGTGAATTATTGTAGTTGTGAATAAACGACGAAAACAATAGATTCGACTGTTTATTTGCTGGAAATAAGTGTTCAGTTCAAACATTGTTTATTTGCTCATGCAAAAGTTAATTTACGAATTACTAAAATAAATCTTTTTTGCAAAAGCGGTGCAAAACTTTTACTGCCGGTGAACTGAATTTTCTGCAATTATTTCATTACAATGTCTGAGTGTAACAGCGGCGACTTGAAATTAGATGCGGCAGTGAACAGCTGGTTAAAACATGACAAGGTTAGTAAGGTCTACGTTTCGTAATTTTCCATAAATACCCTTCATTACAAACCTCGCTCGGCCTTGAAGTTCGGTAGATAAAAGCCGGCCTTTTGAGGCAGTCAGCCGTGCCTATGTTATATAAAAAAAGCATGAAAGATTTTTTTTCTTATCTAAATGATGTGTCCGATTGCCAATACTCAAGAGGTCAAATCACTTAGTATGAATATGTGTGTTGTGTCAAATTAATTTACATTCAGTCTGTATGTGCATAGACAATTGCATTCATTGAGCCTAACACTGCCCATGCAGTGGACAACAAGCCATTAATAGCAGATTATTTTCTTTTATTGCACCATCCTGTTATTCAAATTTAAGCAAGAATTATAAAGCCTAAAACTCATACAAGCACTGCACTTCACAACAGTGGCAGCCTTATACAATGCAACGACCCAGGCGGACCAAAGAAAAGTTGCCCAGTTTTCAGTTTTGTCAGTAAGATTGTAAAAAGATCTTCCAAGGCACCACACAAAGTCCCTGTTAACACAAGGTTCTTGTCGGTTACCCTGTTCGCCTCTCCCTAAGGCATCTGCTTTACAAATGCACACATTGTGGTACATCATTTATAGTAACAATTAAGAGCATAAATATTTACTTCATTTCTGTAAGCTACCTATTTCATAATAATTTATAAAATTTAGACCTACAAATAATTGTTATCTGGAAATTTATTTTTCTCTTCATAGAACCCAACCACTCGCCAAGAGGTCCTAGATGACATTGCCAGCTCAAAATGGGAGAAGTTAAAGAAGACAATGCTCCATCGTCAGAAGTTCGGCACTGCTGGTCTCCCGAGGGCGCCGGATACACATGCATGAATGATGTTGTAGTGTTGCAGACTGCACAGGTACAGTCAGAGGGAATTCAGTAGATTGTATTTCTATATTTTATTAATTAAATGTACAGATGTTATAAGTTTCATTTATTGTATGGTTAATATAAATACTCAATGAAAATTAGCCATATTACTCTGATTCCAACTAAAACTCTGCATTGAAAATACTATTTAAAAGTATATTAATATAAGCAAACTGCAGAGCATCATATGATACTAGTATGACTTAATGTTTCAGTAAAAGATTTTTTTTCTTGATTATTGCTTTGAATGATGTGGCTAGCTTGCCGCTCACCTGATGGTAAGTGAAGTGAAGTAGAAACACTATCCAAGGCCTTGAATAAAAAAGTATTGTTTGGTATTCCACTGCGCTCGCCAGCCTAAGACCTGAGTTGTTAAGTCTCATTTGTCCAGTAGTTATACTGGCTACAATGTCCTTCAAACCGGTAAACAATGGTGACTACACACTGCTGTTTGGCGACAAAAATAAACATTGCGGTAATATCTAACCAGGCAGACTCACATATGAGAGACCTACCACAAGTAAAATTGTATATGTTTTTGGTTTAGGGTCTGTGCTCATATATTCAGAAGTTATGCAGTCAAACTCCTTTACATAACGGGGTTGTCATTGGTTTTGATGGAAGGCATCACAGCAAAAGGTAAGTCAAAATTATTATTTTATTTTAACTTGTTTCTTATAGGGCTCGATTATCGACCATTGTTAGTTAATCCTACTTAATTCATTCTAAGGGACAGGCAGTGCCTAGTGTAGAATGTTTTGCTAAATTTGACTGTGTAATTCTTTTGATTTGGAAATAAATTATTATTATTATTATTGAAAAATTTTTAACAATTATTAGTACCTTTTTGGTTGTATACATATCATAATATTAAGTTTCCTTTCATAATAAAATATAATATCGCGTGGTCCAAAAGTACGATACGCAGTAAATCTTCGCATTTAAATAAATACGAAAACGCGATAATAACAAGATCAAGTCGCAAGGGGTCATTCGCGTCGGCAAGATAAATTTGTAATATAATATGATGTAAGATTATAAAAATATAATTTTTGTTGTTGTTTGCATAATTTATTATTTAACACGTGATAAGCGTATGTGACGATTTCACAATCGCAACTGCGTATAAAAGTCGGATAAATTTGTTGTATAATTTTTATGATGATTTTGTATATTTACGCGAATATTAGACATACAAATAAAACTATTTCTCGGATTTTATCGCGTTTTTTTATGTTATAAATATTGTAGCTTTGACATTTGGAGCGACCAACACCTCAGTCTTCCCCGTAACCATGAAGGCTGCAAAGTCTTCTAAACGTCGGGAGAAAATGATCACACAAAAACTGCTATAAATCCCGAAAAATACTTTTATTTCAATGTATATTTTTTATCTGCCCGACGGAATAACGAAATGACTATTCTTATTATTCAAGTTAATCCATCAGGGTATATTCGTTTGCTCTGTTATAGTTGTAAAGCTTAGTGCGGATTTAATTCTGAGAAGTCGGTATCCGCCAAGATGGCACAAAAAAACGCAACGCATTGTGAACCGTCTTTATATTGTCGATACCTTTTAAAATAAAAATAAAATGCTTTATTCATCACGTAGGCGAACATGGTTGCACTTATGATAAGTCAAGGTACATGAGAATATTTAATTATTACTTAATTAAATTAGCTTATATGCTTCGGTAATAGACGAGAGCTAAATTATATCAACAATAAATAATAGTGTGCGCTACCGCTTAGACTTCAATGCGAAGTACAAATACTCAGAAATAAACGACTGTTATATCGTAGAACGTGCATGTGCATAGAAACTAATTTGTGTATGACGATTGAATATGAAAGACGACATTTATCTAATGCATCGAGCACGAAAGATTCACGACACGTTTATTTGTTTTTTTAACATGCTAGGTGTTGCAAGTGGCTCCGGCCACGTGAATAACCTTGGGATAAATTTCTCATCGTACTTTTCAGGGTGCAAAAGTAGCCTATATCCCTTTCTTATGATTTAAGCTGACACCGTGCCAAATTTCATCAAAATCGGTTGTGTAGTTCAATGGCTTAAAATTGTGATAAACAAATAAACTAACTTAGCTACTTTCGCGTTTATATTAGTATGGATTGCATTTACGTTTGGAACAATGCGTACGGTAAATAATAATTTACAGTTATTGGTTGGTACCCAAGGCCCTTTCCTTTAGCGCATTCCGTGTAAGACGTCCTTATATAACACTATGTAAAAGCCTCTTAACATTAATACAGGTAGGAATAAGTTTCATAATATTATAGCCTTCGACTGAAATTTATGAAACATTGTCTTATAACAAGATTTTCGATTTAATTTCTTAAATTTATTCTCAAAACATAATTCATGTAAAAAATACTCGTTATAAATTGTGACTGATTTCCAAAAATTTAATCGCAACAAAGAAGGTCATTCATAACTGTCTTGACACGGAAACCACTCAAAATAGCCTTATTATTCTGAGAATTCTCGTATAAATTTAAAATGGGTTGGACGAGATTTTATACCGTTTAATTATTTTTTACGGAACACAGAGTAATTTCGGGGTAGGAGCTTATTTTTAGGGATCCGTACCTCAAAAAGAACCCTTGTAGAATCACTCTGTTGTCAGTCTATCTGTCTATCAGACCCTTTTTGTCAGGAACGCGTAGAAGTATTGAGCTGTAATTTATAACAAATAGTCGGAGCTACGATCTACAACGGTTCAACTTCTCCGTTTCTTTTATTTTTGTTGTAAATTGTTATCAATGTTATATAATACTGGCATTATGCGGGTTACAAACGACAAACTAAGGCTTAGCTTAGCTTGCATGGCTGAGTAAATTGGAAATAAAGCATATGATATTTTATATAGTTTGCGGTCTGCGCTTAAGTATGAAAAAATATCTCAGCAATGCCAATAGCATTCTTCAAATGATTGTCATTGGGCTGTATTGTTACATGGCTCGTTGCTGTGCAATTTTTGCGTATTAATTTGTTTTTAAAAAAGCTTAGTAACATAATACATATTATAAATCATTACAGTGATTACTTAGACCAGAACCATGGAACTTTGTTCACGCGAATAAACAAATAAAATATGTTAGGTAGAGCTAAAATAATTTTGCTTAGTTCTTGGTCTCCAACCGGCTTTAGCGCAGCGTACTCAATACGCATGAGTGAAGAAGTATTAATTTTCCTGAACGATCTATGGGTCGAAATACAATTAGTCGGATCTAAATAACCACCTTTCTCAGCCCCGGATCTTGAATTTTTTGAAGGCGGGGAAAAATCTGGATAATGCCGCCCCAACCACCTATATTTTTACTTTTGTCATCATCATCATCATCATCATTTCGCGCCCGCGGAAATAATTTATGTGTGTTATATACTGGATGTCGCAGTAGTCAAAGTTGCGTTAATGATGGGTTGTGTATTCGTCTGCCAAGTTTGAATTTGCCGCCCTCTGATTTCGCCGCCCGGGCACGGGCCCTGGCCCCCTCCCTAGATCCGGGCTGACCCTTCTCCACGAACGTGATAGGGAAAATGTCGAAAAAATGGCGTGTCAGCATCTATTTAAGGTTTAGATGTCAAATGAGGGTATTGCTCATTAAGTAATGAGGTCATTTACGGTCTTATCGGCACGGATTTTCTCTTCGCAGCGATTACAATAAAACTTAAAATACATTTCAGCTAATTGATTCTATAGAACCGGTATAAATAAGCCAACAGAGAAGGAATTTCCTGTGATACGTGTCCAATGTAGCGCATGGCAACAAGTAAATTAACATTTCAGAGAATTTTGATGACACACGCTTCAACACATTCTTGTCTATTCAATTTGCATGCGTATAACATTTATATGTCCAATTATTTTACAAGAATTTATTTAAAATAATTTTATACAATGTACCTCGCTGGCGACCGTAACAACTTGCATTACCAGCTAAACAGCTATATCAGGTACACTCAAATTCTGATGAAATTGCAAGTGATTTTTCGACAAAATTTTTTTTTTATTGTTAACAAGTAAACAAAACAATCATCATCTTTATCCCTAAGAGACTAGACAGAGGTGCTATCAGGACACTTTCTTTTCGCCTAATGTGTTGAATTCCATGTGATGGGGGCCTATCGCCATATCGGGCATAAATTCCATACTTCGAGTTGAATTAATTATTACATTTTAATTTGCTGTTTGAATAGAAGAATGACGCCATCTATCATAATAACATGAATGATGATCATTACTGACAAATGAATTGAACAATTAAGTGAATATCAAATCATGATCCAACCAGGGCCCTTATTCTGTATGATAGTGTAAACGCGTAACGCGGCCGTGTCATGTTATCTTCGAGAAATGTGCGTGGAATGGTATTCTGTAAGCCAAATTTCTATAGTCCTAAACATGACGCGTTGTGTTACATGCTGTTACACACTGTCAAAATAACGTGCGGGATAGAGAATAAGGCCCCAGATCGAATTAATTTCGCCCGGAAATGTTTACGCTGAATTGAATGTCCAGTCAATACCAGTTAGTATGCGCAATGTTTGACTCAAGACTTTGGTTACTATGTATTCTAGTATTAAATACTGAGTTGACTTGATATATCTGTACTAATATTATAAAACTGATTTTTTTTATTTAAACGTTTTAATTTCAGTATCTGCTTAACTGATTTTGTATTTTTTTCACTAATGGGAAGCTACATTACTTCTGCTATAAGCAAATTTTTATCCCGGGAAAATATTTATCCCAGTAAACTTTTTCACGCGGATGAAGCAGCGAGCAAAAGCTAGTTACAAGATAAATTTTGGGATGCGTGATCCTTAAAATATAAGATTTCAAGTCCCTAAATCTATTTAAAGTAAGGGAGACAATTTGCATGTAACAGATCTGGTGTACCCAGTTGCTGCCATGCCAGTAAAAATATTCACTAATTTCTACGTCTATGACTAGGGTTGCCAACCGTACTATAATATATAGTATTGTACTATATTTGGAGTCTGCGTACTATATACTGTCGAAGAAATATGTAGTGCGCAAAATACTATATTTTCAACACCTCAATCTAATAAACAAATCCTTTACTTTCAAATCTATGAACGCTCCTTTACATTAACTTTTGAGTGATGGGACACCGCGTAATATACTATAATTGTTTTAAAGTGTACTCTAGATTTATTTATTTATACCTTGTTATGAAAAATACTATATTTCGCCGAAGAATTGTTGGCAAGCCTGTCTGTGACTACCATAAATTTTAATTATCGTTCAGGTTCGCAGAGCTAACAGCGAAGGTATTCGTCTCAGCATCGATTCCGGTGCATCTGTTCTCGGCAGTGTGCCCGACGCCGCTGGTATCGTTTGGTACGATACTGTACGACGCCGCGGCCGGTGTGATGGTCACCGCATCCCACAACCCCAAAGAGGACAATGGATATAAAGTGTACTGGGGGAACGGATCGCAGATAATTTCGCCGCACGATGAAAATATACTGGACGAGATACTGCAGTGTTTGGAGTGAGTAAATTAATGTTCGAATTTGTTAAAAATTGGGTAAGAGTCTTTTTGATGAGATGACACAACTGACAATAGCCATTCAACCCGAATTTCGATTTATTGAGTTTATAAGCCTGTTAGATGTTCACCCCCTTATTCATAGACGTTGTTTATCTAAAGACAGAGCATTGTCCTTGGATGAATAACGCCTATGAATAAGGTCAGTCTAACGCCGGGTAATGACAATATTCAACCGAAACTCAAAGGAAATGGGCATAGTGTGGACCAGAGGCGAAGAGCCCATGTAACCCGATTCCTACCAGCATCGCTTTCGTAATTAATGTAAAATGTAATTATCATTGGAATGATTTCCAGATTGCATTTATGCATATTACTAGAACTTAAGTTTTGTCGGGTTCTCTTTAGGAAAATTTCATCCTTCGCCACTAGTGTGGAACAACTAATAAATTATCTGAAAACAAAATAAGATGAATCACGGACTACCTATGTAATATGTATGCATATAAGGAAAATATTATTTGCGTTAACTATTATAATGGTAGTGACGTGACAAAATTATCAATTGTTTTCGACATAAATAGTTCATTGTAAACAGGGAAATCTATAAACATGATTCATGCTAATGTAACATTTCAGAGGATCTAGGGAATTCACTAATTTGTAATTCTCCTTGCTTGTAGAAGCTTACATATACCGGCTATCGATCCATAGGCCCTGAATTCTAATCCGAAGATGGGAGATATTGTGGCTTTTTGTAATAGTATATGCCCGGACTACATCTAAAGACCGTCGGCGTTAACTAGGCTGGAAGCAAAATTAAGCTAAATGTTTCCTACAACGTGCTTGAAAAAATATGTTAGGCGAACTTACGGTTACTTCAGCGTATGATAATGATGAGTGGAAAAAGAAGACCAAGAGAGACTTAAATCAATCATTTCTGATCAATGGAATATTTTTATCTTATATTATTCCAGTATACCAGACGAACACTGGGACATATCAGAGATCCGCTCGCACGAGCTAATAAAGGATTGCCACGACGAGGTGACGTCGAAGTACATGGAGTACATTCGCGACAGTCTGCATTCTGACGTGGTGGAGAACAACAGATCAGCTGCGGTAGACACTGTGTACAGCGCCATGCACGGAGTGGGATATCAATACGTCGTCAAAGCCTTCGAAACGGCAGGTCTGAAGGTAAGATGTTAGAACAATATTAATAAATCCAACTCAGTTTCGCTCTGAAGTGCCTACAGATATGCGGTACAGATGAGATGTCAAATTAAGTTCGGCATTTTAAGACAGTCGCTATTTAATGAACCCATATTAACATCAACTTGAATGTCATTTTAAGTCACAATATGTGTTAGATTTTGACAGCTGAGTTTTGTAACAGCCCCGACTCAGCTGAGCACAAGCTCTTAAATGATAGCTTAAGCTTGGTTTATTAAATAGTTCAATACATTGTCTAGTTGATATTTTACTTAAAAAATTAAATTGATTTATGAATATGGCCCTTAGTTAATGTAAGAGTTCTCAGTCTGTCTTTAAATCAAAACTCAAAGGCGTAGTGAAATATCAAATGTCTAATAGCTAATGTAGACTGGGTCCGTCGAATCAAATCTAGTCATAATTTGGTTCCATTATAGTTACTAAGAAACTACATCTATAAGGAACCCGCCGAGTTCAAATCTATTGATTTCGACGAGCTTCGATTCTACACTAGTCGACGTCAGACTTAATACAACAAATATTCTTATCAATTTACCGCCATTTCCAATGAACGATCTCAAACGATTTTTTCGATCTATCTCAAAAATGGACCAATCAGAACAAAGTATTTTTTGATAAGCTTACAAATGACTTATTTTGATTGCATTTTTCACGGAATGGGATTGAAGATTGCGATCAGGATCGTTTATTAGAAACGGTTGTTACACAAAAATGTCTGCACCTACGCTTCATTTCGAATATGGTATTTAATGTCAATAATACGAAGAGTATAAGATATGCACATTCTAGAAACCGATAAGTGTGAAAGAACAACAAGACCCGGACCCGGAGTTCCCGACGGTGACGTTCCCGAATCCCGAGGAGTTGCAGTGCCTGGAGCTGAGCATGGCATTAGCTCAGCAACATAACGTCAGACTCGCGCTCGTCAATGATCCCGACGCTGACAGGCTCGCCGTCGCCGAAT